>NW_001890084.1:9691-11454 GCF_000143565.1 Laccaria bicolor S238N-H82 | reverse complement strand
GCAAGCGAATCCTTTGGCGTTAAGCCTGTCGTTGTAGGTATGAATGAAGTGTGTTTCGTCAAACGGTCAACTACGACGTAAATTGCATTATAGCCTTCCGCAATACTTTCCATTCCTCCACTGATTCCTACTGGAATCCGCGGAATCCCTAGATTCCGGCCAGAATCCTGGAATTCCGGCCGGAATTGACAGGAATCCAACTGGAATCAACAGAAATTGAACACTAGGACTTCTGGTTAATTAATTTTGGACCCTGAATCTCCTTCTTTAGGTCAGACAAATAGAATTGTAGCACTAAATCTTTTACTAAACAAGGGCATAAGGCATCCGACTAGTTACTTACTACTACATGGATTTATTTATTTCAATCAGATTCAGAGACATTAGATTCTGCATGTTGTTCATCCAAACCCAAGTCTATGTGACTACATGCCTATCATATTTATTGTAAGTCTAATGTAGTCAGCCAATTTATTATTATATCTTGTCCTATAATAACCTCACAAGTTTCTTCTTAGAACAGTTATATAGATTCAAATTCTAATATATTGAAGTGGTACACAAAGATTATTTTACTGTATTCTAAGTTAAAGGAAGGGGGGGAGGAGGGGGGCAGAAATAAATGGGGGTGGAGGAAGGAAGGGATGGGCAGGGAAGGGGGAGGGAAAAGGTAGGGGGAAGGGTGTAGGGACAGGGAAAAGGAAGGGGGAAGGGTGTAGGGACAGGGAAGGGAAGGGGGAAGGGTGATAGGGAAAAGGAAGGGAGTAGGGACAGGGAAATGAGGAGGGACAGACAGAGAAAGAGGGAGGAGAAAGGAAAGGGGTACATGGAAATGGGGAGGGACAGGGGAAGGGAAAAGGAAAGGAGGAAGGGGGGAGGGAAAGAAAAGGGGGAGGGACAACACTTGTCGCCGTGTGTACGTGGTGGAGCAGGACACGCTCGTCGTCGTTGACGTGGCCGTCCATTGGCATCGTCGACGTCGTCCGTTGGCGTTGTCGTCTGTTGGCGGCGTTGTCGTCGTCGGCCGTTGGCGTCGTCGTCCGTTGGCTTCGTCGTCGTCGTCTGTTGACGTGGCGGTGGTCCGTTGACGTGGCGGTGGTCGCTCGTCGTCCACTAACGTGCTCGTCGTCGTCCGTTGACGTGGTCGTCGCCCGTTGACGTGGTGGTGGTGTCGTCGTGGGCGTGTCGTTTGTTGGCGTGGCCCTCCGTTGACGTGGTGAGGCATGTCGTCGTCTGTGGGCGTGGTGGTGGTGGTCGTGCGTTGACGTGGTTGTCCCTCGTCGTGTGCCTGGTGTTAGCAGGCTGGGTGGGACGAGCTTGGGATGGGGGGTGCTCACCTATGACGACGAACGACGAACGACGACTTGCGTCGTTCGTCGTCTGGTTACCACGTCGCTGATAGCGACGTGGCAATGTGTTGGCGCGCTCGTTTACTGAGGCTGGTGACGTGGTGTTGGGGCGTCGTTTCCGTGTCGTGGCCGTGGTGTTGTGTTGGGGTCGTGGTGAAACGACGACGGACGTCGTCGTTGTGTGCGTCGTGGTGGCCGTTGGTGACGTGGCGGTGTCGCGAGGTGGGTTGGCGTCGTGGATGATGGTGGTGGTTGAGAGAGTGGGAGTTGTTTGTTGATGACGCCCAAATCAAGCGTCGGCAAACGCCGACACTCGATTTGGGCGTCAGGAATTCCGTTCCGTCTCATTCCGGGATCATTCCTTCCGGGTGATTCCTGGAACCATTCTGGCGGAATTTGAATTCCATCAAAATT
>NW_001890084.1:2558-4616 GCF_000143565.1 Laccaria bicolor S238N-H82 | reverse complement strand
TTGCAGTTAACTAACCGGTTATAACCAGCCCTATTATACACCTTCAAAACGCACTTGAGAACGTCGAAAACGCTTAAAATTTGACTAAGTTACAGTCAAATCTCTAAAATATCACTCAAATGTGTAGACTTTCAAGGATAATTGCATAAATATGTCAATTCTTCACCGATTTTAGTGTGCTTGGGCTCGTTTTAAAGCTAGGATATGCAGAAATAATATCTATCAAGATACATATGAGCATATTTGCCTTGTTATAACTGATTCTTTATTTTTCAGTCCTAACCGGTTTGTAACTGCAAATAACTGACCGTAACCGGTTAGTTGCGGTCTGGTTAGGTTATTTTAGGTTTCGGGACAAAGGCTAACCAGTCTCAGTCTCAGTTAGAGCCCCTGGGCACCCAATAACTGGACCTAACTGGACTTTCGAACACTAATAGACACTGTATACTTAATACCAACACCAAGGACATTTTGAATATTTCAGGCAAGCAGGAGTTGTCAAAATAGATTTTGAGAGTGAATGCATGACAATTCCCCTGCTTGGGAGACTCAAGCAGAGATCTCATCTTCTAGAGTTTGGAGTATAGTGATTGGGGGGTAAATGACCATCAAAAAGACACTATTCTGGAAGCATTTACAGTGCAGATTGGCACTAAGGAAATGTATGTAAATAGACTATGCAAATCACTTTAAGCCATTAATTTTAGCCTTCCAAGGATTTGCAATTGGAGGGAACTTGTTTGACAGTGGGCTGCAATTACCAACTGTGATAGTAGTCTTCTATCTCTGAGCCAATCTACCTGGATAAAACTAAATTAGCATTAGTGCTTGGAAGTCTGGTCTTTTGTCAAATTTTGACAAGACTGGGACTGGGACTGGTCCTCACAGGTTGAAGAACCACGAAAAACTGGACTGAACCAACATCAACCAGTTCAGTGTGGTTTTGGTCAGTTTTTTACAGTTGAAAGACCGGTCTCAACCAGTTTCAGTCTGAACTGGTTGACAACTGGTCTTCAACCAGTCTCGGAGCTACTGACATAGGGAGAACATGTATATAATTGACTAAATACACTGTAGTACTACGTGAGGGGGGTGGGGGGGAGCACTTGCACTTCCTTGTTGCTGTCTGTTGTCAGCTGTCACCGTTCTTTGCATTGTCCTCCATCATCCGTCGTTGCTGCCACGTCATGTCATCGTCATCCACCTATCTCCATCGTCATTGCGTGGCCGTTGTCATGTGCTTGTCATTCCCAAAGGCGGCAGAGGGCGAGGGAGGTCTTCTCCATGTGCTGTCGACATAGCAGGCGCTCGTTGTTGTTGTTGTGGTTGGTGTGAGGTGGGTGTGAGAGTTGACGACAGTTGTGCATGGCGGGTGTTTGTTGTTGCCATTGTGGTTGGTGGTGTGGGTGGTGGCAGCCGTAGGTGATGTCTGGCAGGGGGGGGGCGTCGTTGTGGAGGATGATGTGGCGCACCATGGCCATGGGTGTCGTTGCTGAGCCTCCAGCGTGTGAGGTGGCAGTCGATGTGTGAGCATACAGGTCGTTTAGCCCATCGCTGGTGCTCACAATGCAAAGTGGTCATCATGAAGGGTGGTGATGGTAACAGGGAGGGTGGTGGTAGGAGGAGGAAAGTTGTGTTTGGTTACGAGTTGTGTTTGTGTTTTGTGTTTGTGTTTGGTTACGAGTTCCGGTTGAGACTGGTTAGACCGGTTTTTTGTCAGTCTTCACAGTCTTCAAATTTCCGAAATCGTGAGAGACCGAAGACTGAACCATGGTTGTGGTCTTTGACAGTCCTGGGAATTTCCGGTCTTGGGCAGTCTTGGTTCAGTCCAGTCTCAGTCTTTTTTCAGTCTTGAGACTGGACTTCCAAGCACTAATTAGCATGAAAGTGTCTAAGTGTGTTACTTGCTGCATTCAACATGAATTTGGATGTCTGGACTCTGTGTAAGGTGTTGCAGCCTGACAACAGATGAGCAATTTGTAAGTGATCTGACAGTGTCATGACCAAAAAAAAAAAAACATTAAATTTGCTGGAAATATCTTGAGATACAAGAGCATT
>NW_001890084.1:0-2508 GCF_000143565.1 Laccaria bicolor S238N-H82 | reverse complement strand
CTCCTCGATGACTACCTGCTGGAAAACCTGGAATGTAAAACATCAGCCACCCACTACTACTCCAAATTGAGAAGGATCACCAACTTTGCATTTCCTAATTCCATTCCGGTATGTTGTTCAAGTACCAAGGTATACTCCCATCTCAAAACGTTTGACAGAACCGGTATCACAAGTTAATAAGGGTTGGTAGACAATACTGTAATCTTACCGAACTGGCTACTTTTGGATTTGGACACAAAGGTAAGGCTCCGATGCTGGGGGAGATGGGTTTTTTTTGCCCTACCTGCCCACAACCGGGAGTCAACCTTCCTGATGACTGGAACAAAAACCCCAATGATCCTACTAACTGGAAGTATACCAGAGGATTTGTAGCCGATGGCAATTTCACAGCAGCCCACCAAAAACAGGCACGGCCCAAAGATGATGTTTGGCTTAAAAATGGGGATAGTTTCATGATGCAAAGAGGACCTTATTTGAGCCACCTTCAGGACATGATTGAAGATAATGATGTAAGTTTTTATCCTTCGAGTGACTTGGCCGGTGTCTGAATCTTTCAGCCGAGGACATGTCATGAGCACAATGCTATCAACAACAAGAATGTATTTCACCGAGGTTTTGATGCTACTGGAATTGGAGCCATTGCTTGCCTTCGACATGGCACCTTTTGTCCGGGTTCAGTGGTAGATTTTCAAAAGGGAGAAAGGTATGCAAGTTATCCTCAGGTTGAATCGTTGTTTTACCGAACAGGCAAATGAACATGGACTATGCCTTGTGCCAGGCTCTGAAGAATACCATGACCGGTGAAGAAAAAAGGGTTATTTTTGTCTATGACATCAACTGCCAGTATATGGTGAATTTGATGGCTTGGATAAAACGTGGTGCGAAACACCTCTGGATCAGACCAGACTTGTTATTGGTAGCCGGGATCAGCTTATTCCATGTCCATGGCCATCAAGAAATATGCTTTCCATGATTTGCCCCAACATTCATCCCCAGGGCCGGTCAAACAGATGGAGAGATATTGGAGACTTTGTGGGCTGTTCTCAACGAGGTCGGTCGCACCACCCAGACAATGACTTTGGCCCATAGATCGGAGGTGTTGGATGCTCACATGCTGGATAATAACTGGAAAAAAATGATCAATATGGGTATCTATTTTCAACTGCTTTTACATTGCTTCTAAGCTAATAAATGTCAAGTGAGTAGCCTTTGCAAGAAGTGGAAGCGAGCAAAACTCGGGCTCTCCGAGAGCTTCCAGGCTCTTGAAGAATTAAGTGCCTCAGCAAGTAAGGAACAGATTCAAGAATGGGAGCAACAGATCAAAACGGCAAATTTGAACCAGGCAAAGGACCTTTCCGCCATGGACATCTATTACGTCAAGGTCAAGGAAGGTAAGGACCAAGTTTTCCATCACAAAGGCCAGCTGTAAAATCATTCAATCAGCCGAGACCGAAAAGGGCATTCGGCTAAAACTTATGACTAAAGAACAGGCAGGCAAGGTCAAGCCGGGGTTAACTGGATGGGTAAACACCGGTATCAAAATTCAGGAAGCCCAGTGAGTAAAGTCAAATATTGCTAGATTCAAACATTGAACAATCCAGAGCCGAATTGGCCGCCTTTGTGAAGGCTCAAGGCAGTCGTCCAAGTGCCGATCAGAAGCTGGAGATAATGAAACGTCGAGAGAAGCTGTCCAAGCGACTTGAAGAGTTTTCCGAGGCTGGTCAAGGCCATTTTCCCAACTTGGAAATTAACGAAGGAACTATTCATGATCCACCGCTCTCGGAGGATATTGTGGATGACGATGACTGGAGCGATTGTGATGAAGAGGAAACCCCAGCACCGAGCATACCCAGTTTGCCTGATCAGGGATATGGATCGGCCGAACATCAACAAATCCTCTTACCATCCTCATTTCAAGCAGCCCTCCTCCCTACATCACTGGGAGAAGCCCGGTGCGTAGAGATAGAATTGAGAGTGGCCCAGGCAAATAACACTCTGAAGCGTTTACAGGAAGCCATTGGTTACAAGTCATTCCTTTATCGGAAGAGAATTCGAGCCGAGAAATCGAAAAAACGTGTAACTCGGGCTTACGATGCTGTACAAGGATCAGATCGCGATATGAAAAGTGCTCTCCAGGCATACAACCAAGCTCGATGGGCTCTTAATCAGCTCAATGCTCCTCAGGGCACTCGTGACCGATACAAGCCGATAGGGAAAAAAGATACAAGGGCACTAACTACGGTATACGATGGCAACGCCCGGGGTCAAAGAAATATTGCTCTGCCATGGTTCTGGAATATGGCTGTGGCCGATGATTCGTCGGGTTCAACATACATGGAACAAGGTCAGATCCAGTCACTTTTATTACTCTACATGAATTGAAACCAGACAAATCAAAGTATATCGGGTGAATTGGCTCAGAGCAAAAGCTCGATATGACCGGTGGTCAGAAGAGCATACCTTGATCCCAAACGAAATGAACTGGACCCGCCTCTATTTCATCAACAA
>NW_001890085.1:9681-11150 GCF_000143565.1 Laccaria bicolor S238N-H82 | reverse complement strand
TTAACCTGAAAACATCCGTGTTTCCCCCTTTAAAAACCCTCTCACATTTCAAGGACCCATCTTCACCCCCCTCATCTGCGACATGAATAACTTCACCCCCATGACAATCTGGAGTCTGTTGGGTATCCCTCCACCCAACCCCTACCCCGTAGGTTCTGTACATCTCCATTGGTCGTAACCAGCTGATGATTCGTCAGAAAGGAACCCGAGTCTGGTATAATATGAGTAGCGGTGGCCTCATGTTTGCAACCGTAGACTCCACCGGCAGGTTGCCAGACGTGAGCAATCCCCTTTGTACTTCCTTTTTCCCACTAACATGGTGATTAGGGGACGATACTCTTGACCATCATCGATGACGACGGCGAGAGGGTTACCTTACCGTACGTCCTTTTTACTCTATCCAAACCCCCATTTCACCTATTATGAAAGGGCATGTGGCGTAACACGGGTCTCTTAATACGTCATACCATTACCACCTGTATCTTTTTACTTAAAAAAAAAATTCATGTCGAGTCTTGTTTGAAAGCCCGGATGAGCAGAACTGATCTGAAAGGCCGGGTGCAACCAGATAGGAAAGACCATGATCCTATCCTAATGGCAGTTATGACCCTGACATGTTGACAGACGTCCCTGTTCTACGTAATAAATAAATCCATGCCTGAGCCTCATGTTTTGCCAGTTAAAAGTGTCAAAAATCCTTTTTTTTGTTCATGACTGCCCCCGATTTCTTTCAATATACAAGGGATCTAGCTCGATACTTCAGAGGCCGGTTGCGGTCTTTACATAGCCCAAGCGTTCCTCGTCCTGCTCCACCACCATGGTTGGAGCCGGAGGCCCAAGCATCTGTTGAAAGGGTAATTAACATGCTTGAAGAAGCATTCAAATCTTCATGTATGTCTCACTTCTAGCCGGCCGATCTTCACTAAGTTTTGGACAGATACAACTACTTGGGACGTCCGGGACTATGCTGCAGACTTGTCACCGAGACAGAGTGGAAGCAATGAGGAGTTGGAGAAGAAACTCTTGGCACGATTCCCACCGATCTACGAAACAGCCGGGTCCGATATCCCCTACCTCGATCAACCGTGCCATATAACCGACTGGCAGGGTCACATTTTACTTTGGTACTTTCCTGAAATGTTCTCAGAACAGCTTCGGGTAATTACTTTCACTTCATTACACCCTTAGACTTTCCTCACTTTACTAGACATTTATTTGGGATCACACAGGTTCTTTGAGCCCCAAAAAGAGAAGTAATGGGACTTGGCGGGATCACCACCCCGAGAATGAAGGGGTCACTGGGATTGTAAATTTATCACCCAGCTGGTTTTCTCAAGGACATGAAGGTCCCGAGGATCCACTGTGTGCGTCAGCCGATATTCAGGAACCTGCCAATTCAACCTACCTCCAGAATGTCCTATTGGCCAATGCAATTGTTGGCGCAATCTATGCTGTCATACAACCCGATC
>NW_001890085.1:0-3296 GCF_000143565.1 Laccaria bicolor S238N-H82 | reverse complement strand
TTCCGTTTCGTGTTCGATCTTCCATGCCGATCAGTTATGTATATTTTTGATAGATGATATATAAAGTAATTCCCTTTCCCGAATCAGGGGTGATTGTTTGTTCATTGTATTTGGCATGAGTTGTTCTCCCTCTCTGCTCCCGACTACCATTTTCCATCTACCTCTTTGCTCCCAAATACCATTAATTATATCATTATGAGTACTCATTCTCAATCCCCTGAACCATCTGCCCCACTTTCCAGTCAAACCAAGCACCATGGGTCCGGGAGGCATTGGACCGATGAAGAAAGTGCTCTATTGGAAAAACATCGGGAGGAGTACAGAGACGCCAACGACGCTGCTCGTGCTGAGATATTTTCTCGAGTTTTGCAAGACATGCTCGACATACTCCCCAATGGAAAATCGTTCAAGAAGGAAGAAAGATCAGCTGTTAAAAAAGTAAGTACTTTTTCCAGGGGCCCTCTAATTGATTCCTGACGGACTTGTAGGATATTAAAGAGTGGTTTGCCCGGTACAGTCGTAAGAGAAGTCAGAAAATGCCGAGGATGGGAAAGTCGTGGCATGCCCGGCGTGTGTTCCAGCATGAGAACAAGGACACCATCGATACCAAAGCGAAAAGGCTTTGTGCCGAAGCCATTGAAGAGGGACAAAAGAGGCCTAAAGGGGGAGATCCCACTCATTTTGATTTTCGGGAGCGGGTCGTGACTCAAATGATGGGAAAACTGAAGAAAAGGGAGAAAGACGTACTGCAGAGGACGGCCGAGGAGTACAACAAGAAGGGAGTTGACCCGGAACTCAAGTCCAAGTAAGTTAATTTTCATTATTCTAACGTTGGCTTATCTGGACCTTTGGTAGACTGGCTGTAAAGAACTGCACGGCTCAGATGCATGCATTTTCCAAGGAACTTTATGACACAATGGGTGTCCGGGTCTTTATCTTAGGATGTTATCTGAAGCCCAATGGTAATTTGGACATCTCGACGTACGACTTCAATCAAGAACTCGGGAATGGGAAAGACTTTATTGATAACCATAGCCGGACTTTCCATGAGGAAGGAATATCGGTATCTTCTTGGAGAGCACACAATGAAGAATACTATGGGTTGGAGGATCTTGCTTCGGCCGAAGGAGGACACCGATCCCGGGGTGCTATGACTTTGGAGAAGAACCTATACCTGGAACCTATTCTACCCAATCCATCAAAACCACCACTTAAAACTTCCCGTGATATTCGAATTTGGCGGCTGAATGTTCTTCGTACATTTGTCAACCAGCACTATAGTAAGCCGGTCCCCAGAGATTTCTTGCCCTGTATCACTAAACATTTGTCTACTTAGATCTTGCAGCTGGGCAGAGTAAGGGATCGGCTCCTTGGACGGCTATTGGATCAAAGTTACTTGACTTCATTGATCTAGAATATATACCCCCGGCTTGGAGATCAGTAAATGGAGAAGGTAACAACTTTTACAAGTTTCTTGATCCCTCCAAATTCCCGATGGAGATGGTCACTGAAGCTCTCCAGTTTTGGTATGAACGTCAAGAACAACACAAAGTTGCCTTTCGATTTAAATCCTTTCTTGAGGGGAAAATGCTGCTGGAAGCACCTCCACGAAGGAAAATCAAAGTTCACGTTCCTAAACCTCATGTTCATAGTGTTGGGAAGGGCAAGAAGCCCGGCAGAAGCAAGGGTCAAAGGAAGAGGCCGGGCAGCAACCGAGTCACCGTCAGATGAAGAAGCCAGGCCCAAGAGAAGGAAGGGGTGGAAGGATCGCCATTTGGATGCCAACAGTGGAAGGATTTGGATGTGACAAACCGGGCAAGAAACGAACCGAACATTTTTTAAGGATGACTGGACTCCTGTTCAAGATGGCTCCGATGACGATGAGAAAGACTTGGACGTGGAGAAACCAACCAAGAAACCAACCAAACAGCATGACGAACATCGTGAGGATGGCTCTGATGATAGTGACTCAGACTCCGATAATGGTCAAGAGAGGCCAAAGCAGGATACTCTGACCGAGCCCACAGTGAAACCTAGCAGGGTCAACCCGACCTTGGAAGAGGATAGAGACTCGGGATCAGATTTGGGCTCAGACGATGCTACAATCACTGTAGATACCAGCCCCGAGCTTCAGCCTCGGTACAACGACACCCGGGCTCTCTCCCATGAAGTACCATCGGACACTGAGGTCTTGGCTGATGATACATTTTGGGAAGCTGACCTGGGCTGTGGGGTGGAGTCGGCCGATCGAGCGAAGAAGAGAAAATTCACTGATGAGGAGGATACACCCTGCAAGTTTCCTCGGTTAGAGAAGGGTTACAAACTTGGCCCGAGGAGTGCCTGACCAGGCAAAGTCAAATGCCGAGCTGCCTCGGCTGTTATCCAAGCCACTGTCAAACCAGCTCAAGCAACCAATCTGAGGTCGGACACAACCAAAGCTTCGAATAGCTTTGATTTCACTAAGTCAAGTGGTGTCAACGCAAAATGACCAGTCCCTTCAAAAAAGGAGTCAGAGGCCGGTCCCAGTCAGCAACCATCTATTGATGTCCCCACCAAGCCAAAACCAAAACCTCGTCCTATCATGAAAGGCAAGGTTTCTACAGGGGAACTCGGTATAGTAACCTGAGAACGGTCGAAAAAGATTGCTGAAGAAAGTGTTCGTTCCACCCGGTCCAAGAAAGTTTCATTCGTCAGTTAAACCTATCATGTTTAATGATGTTAGTCATTCATGCCCGGGTGCGAAATACATAGCATGTTCAATGATGTTAGTCTGTGTCCGGTTTCAGCAGTGTCACTTCGTAGTTCATCATGTTTTCCTATCATGAAAGGCAAGGGTTGAAAAGGTGTTCGTTTGACTAATTGAGCCGGGAGGCTTGTCTTACGACCAATTAAATGTGAGCACTATCCGGCAGCGGGTATCTTCAACCGTGCCCGGGTGCAAACTACATAGCGAACCAACCTCGGTCTTGTGATCTAATCTTCTACTTAAACCCTGGTCCATCCCTTTTGTCGTTGTCGCTATGCTGTCAGGCAGGGATCTGAGCGCCTCCTGGTGAATTTCGCTATGACGAACCAGGTCCATACGATCCATCTCGGTAAACTCATCTCCCCTCGTCAACAATTTATCAAAGGCGGCCTGCAAATTCCTAATCGAAGGGTCGGATGAAGCCTCGGGGTCCATAGCTCTTTCCCACACTTTGCCAATTGCCTGAACGACCTCGGCTACCACGCCCGTGCGATCACCAATGCTGTCATCAGACACAACCTTGATATTGTACTTGCGACATAAACCCCTT
>NW_001890086.1:0-11014 GCF_000143565.1 Laccaria bicolor S238N-H82 | reverse complement strand
CGACACGCCTCCCACGTAATGAATTGGTCGACATTAACGCGACCTACTATGATCATGAGCCACTCAACGGTTTCCAGAAGGCAGAGGTCCCCACTTTCCTCTCTATCCCTGGTTTCGCGTGTTACCAGCCATCCCCACAAAACTACTCCACCCAGCCTCAGCCGCACTTCCTCCAAACTGATTACGGTGCTCCTACCTACCCTCAAAATCTTAGCACCCAGCCCTACCCTACCGGTGCCACTCGCGATTTTAACCATCCTCAATCGGCACTACTTCCAACCCAACCTGGAATTGGGTCTCACAGAAATAGATCTCACAGAATTGGGTCTCACAGAATCAGGTCTTACATCACTCCGCCTGGCTATGCGCACAATCTCCCGCCCACTCTGGAAGAATTTGAGAAGGAAAACAGATTTGGGGAAGCGCCTCATTTCATGCTGTAAGTCTCAGTTTTTCGCTTGCATAGATGTCGTTACTCACGGCAAATTACCTATCGCAGCACCAACTTTGTACAGCCTGAAGCGTCGGTTTTGACGATGCCACATCCTGGCCTTCCATTTGACGCTGCCGAACCTGTCTCGCTGCCTTTTGGCCTCTCCCCTGCTTCTGATCAACCAGCGTTTTCTTGTACGACTAGGCCATCTGTCAAACGCCCTCGTACCCAGAAGTCTGGTAGCAAGGCTTACACCTACAAGATCCTTTGCCGATGGGGCAACCCCATGGAGCATTGCGGGGTACAGGTCTTGGCCACAGGTTCTGCCGTCAGAGACCACCTCCGACAGTACCATGCCGACGTGGGGAAGATATACCGTCAGAATGATGGTGGAAAGAAGGACACCAAGATAGAATGCCTTTGGAAGGGGTGCCGAAGGCGAGGACTCCTAAATGAAGACAGTCTTGGGAGACACATTTGCCAAAGCACCAGCGCAAGGCATCTGCTCTCACATTCGGAGGGGGAGGAACTTGGGGTGTTTGGCTCCGACTGCGAATTCTGTGGACGCTCCTTTTCCCGCAGAGACGCTATGCTCAGGCACCAGAAGAAAAACTGCGACTCTCTGCCACGGTAGGAGGTCAGAGATCCATCCGTTTGGGCTTGGTGGTCCGACCCACCATTAGCTCTATCGTCGAAAGACAGTCATATCATGCGCACCACTCCAAGCGTCAAACAGCGGACCATGCTCATGGTAGCTCAAGGTCAAGGACTGCGTCTATGTCCGCCATTCATCCAATTACTGGACCCCAGGTTTCAACCATATACCCCCTTTCTTGTGCACGTCCATCACATTGCCCGCGGCCGCTCACGTTTCCCTTCTCACATACCCATCCTATTGAACCTTCACCTTCTCGTTTCTCATGGACCTCCTTGCCGACTTTCCCATCTCATGATATCTCTTCCCGTGCCCACTGGTTCAAGTTTTCCCTTCTACTTGCTTAATACTGCACCACTGCTATCCATTACATCTTCTCTTTCTCCGTCCCACCTCAATATTTCTTTCCTTTCCTACTTGTTTATTGTGCAGGCTACTGCACCACTGCTGTTACCTATTTCTCCATCGCCGCTACTCATTCTCCCTTTCTGTTTCTCCGTCCTTTCTTCATTCCTTGCCAATTACTTGCTTCCCATCTCGCTTTTCGAGTCGTTGGCTTCTGTTGCTCTTGCTGTTGCGCTCTTGCTCTCGTGTATGATGTTTTCTTGATCTCGTGTATACTCAATTAGCACCGTTTTCTGTGGCAAGGATGGGGTTTTTGAACGAAGCAGACTATAGTGTTTAGCTTCAACGGTCGAACCAAACACCTGGTCGTTTCGCCCAAGTGCCATAACTTGGCGCCATATATCTTGTGAGCCTCAAATTGTCCTCAAAATCTTGGATAGCGCTAGCTCGTCAAGCGCGCGACCCATACGTAAAAAAATGACTTTCTGACTCCACCACGCTCTCGGGGGGCCTTAAAATCAACGACCAGCAGCCTACCAAGCCTGAAGCCTGAAGCTTGAAGGCCTGGCGCCTGTCTACTGTCCGAGTCGAAGCCCTCACGTTGGATGTGCATCGATCAACGTCGACTCTGTTACGCTTCCCCGTCAACAACAGCCGTGGACTCCGAGCTGGCTTCAACAAGCGCGATGAGCACCTTCCTCTACACATCTATCGCAAAGTAAGCCCCTGGGCCCTAGTCCCCGCTCCCTCCGATTTACGATTATTCACCTTCCCTTCTTCGCAACCTTCCCAACTTCAGGATAACACGCCAACTCTATCCACTTCCACTCCTCGACCTCCTTAAAACCCTTCCGAATCGGCTCAAAGAGACAATTAATCACGGTGGCTTTCGTATCCCCCCGGGTTCAACTCAGGCTTTTCCCGAAACTCTTCCTTCAACTCCTCAAACAATGAATAATGCGATGGGCCTCCGAATATTGCGTCGCGTTTAACGATGGACACTGCTCCGGAGGGCGCGTCGTCGCTTACGAAGGGGCATTGGTCGCGTAGATCTGGTTTGAGCTCCTGCCTTTGCTGGCGCGATAAACGAAGTCAGGAGGTGGGGATCAACACCGCCCCAACAAGAAAGGGAGGGTGATGGAGGGTGAAAGGGAAGCGTTCAACAGGGAAGACGAGGTAGAGGGGAAAGTAAAAGGAAGCGCATACCTGGTCCACAACCCCAAAATTGAAAATTAACGTCGAGGTATGATTTATCCAATGCCTGTAATCCCGGCTAAAGCACTCAACAGTAGGCTCTCAACCTGTTATGTCTTCAGCGTCGTGATCGCTTCTAAGCCTCATTCTTCAAGTCCTATTCCTCGTCTTTAAGGACCACATTCCGTTTTCCAGCAACAACGAAAGTTGTGTTGAGCAGGAAACGCATGTGCTCTTCCCACGCAATGAATACGACATTTGGCATTACCAACCTTACGCACAGAAGAAGGCAATACTCACTGGTCTTCAAAGACTGAGTTTTCCATGTCAGTCCTTTCGTTAAATTCTGCAGGCAGCTGTAATCAAAGGATGATAGGCTTGCGAACTCGACGTAATGTCATATACACTGCGTCCGACTAATTTTCTTCAGAAGGACCTTAGCGTCGTTCAGGAGCAAGAAAGTTGTCATTGACTATTATGTTCGTCCATGACAGCGTCACATTATGGTATGTTGACATTTTCAACCACAGGACCCTAAACTTTTCTGAATCCCACGTCTGAATCTCAGGCTGGAAGGAGTGCTCAGTGCTCCTGATTAAATTTCGGGGTTATCAAACTTCCGGACGACTTATAATTGTGCAGGTCTAACCCTGTCCTGTCCTCTGTGATATCTAGGCACAGGGGCAACAAATACAGGTACCTACCGGGACCAGGGTTCTGCCGGACTCCACGACTTCTGACTTATGGCCTGTGGCACGACACTGACATCCACTCTGTTCGCTCTTGTAGCCCCCTAAACTCAACCCCGACCAACACCGGGGAATCGTCAGCTAATCGTCAGTTTGAATCACGTCCTACCAAGTATCATCTCACAGGTCAAATAGATGCAGAAATTTCTCAGAGACATGTACAAGAATGATGGCACACGAATCGCTTATGAACTCCATTTCAAAAGTCTCACCAGCAGCCGCCTCGAGAATTTCTTCACTCGTAATAGATCGCCTCTCATCGAAGATTATCGCGCACCCTCGTCGAAATTGGGGGAAAATGCGGCTAGTATCATCAAAGCCTTGTCAAACGACTCAGCGGTGCATGACCTAGCCGTAAACGTGGGCCTTCTCAAATCACTTCAGTTCAGGAAAAATATCGATCCCCTAGACCTTTCGACGTACAACTATATGGGCACCGCTAATGAAAAAGAAGGCCGAAATCATTTCTATCATGCCTCCCAGCTGAATTTCCTCGCAGATACGGCCACAGCGTTGGGGGACCACGCACAGATGATCCGCTACTTTAAGCACTTTCAAGGCTATGGACATCAGGAAAAAAAGTGGTTGCGACATCGCGCAATATAGTTTTGATAGCTATGGTAGCACTTTTGCAACCCCCCCTTTACATAGCACACCATAGCCTCACCATCAGTTTATATAGCACTATAAATACATATATAGCCTTGCCTACTTGCAACATAGCTCCCAATAGCATCATATTATGGAAGTCCTGCCGTCATACATAGACACTATTGCATGACGTAGCACAGATAGAGACCAGCTTAGAGGAAATACAGGATAGATATATATATATTTCAGGTTACAAACAGCATATATAAAAGATTACGAGATGATGCTATCGCTTGTCTTCAAGCTCTCCTCATGCTCCCACCACCATCCAGGTATTGTCCCACGCGCGGTCACTACCTTCGATTGCCCAGGTCTCGTCCTGCCCTTCATTCCGGAACGGTGCAACGAGGCTCTAGAAACCCACAGCGATCAGGACGCCTGTGATAGAGGCGGCCATGAACCCTGCGAGGGACTTACGCAGAGTGAGTGGAAGGCGGAAGATGGGAAGGTGTGCTGGGAGCTTGTGCATGCTGGAGCCATAGAGGCGGCCGAATGTGGAGGTGGCTGTGTAATCGAGGGAGGTTAGGCAGTGGGTAGGATGGGTTAGGAAGGGGGATACATACACAAGAATGGCCACAGTTGCGACATCTTGTGGGTATAGAAAGAGGAACTAAAGTTGACTCCAACATCAGGACTGGAAACTACGTGAATAGATACAAAAGACTCACTATGCCTCTTTCTCAGCCAAAGGAACGGATATAGGTTGGCTAGGGTTAGCAGAAAACCCGAGGATGTACCATACCACGCCGTTCGTTGGATTCTGTGAAGAGTTTAGCTTGCAATGCGACAATGGAGGAAGGAGTTTGAGATTACCTTTCCCCTTTCGCACATGAGAAGGAGAGGGTATACGTGTGTTGGGCGTTAGCGGTGACATGCAGCTCTTGCGTTCAACCTGGGGCGCTGCTCGTGACAGTGGCGTCCTCAAGCGCTTGTTTCGTGTGTTTTCGAGTTGACGAAAAGAAGGGGGCAAGGATGAACATCGTCGTTTTGAAGAGAAAGGCGTAGAGGGGTATGGATGGAGAGATGCTGGGTGTCGGTTGAGGTTGTATGATGAAACAGGAGGCGAGATTGGGTGGGTGTCGTGGATTGATGATGTGGTATCAGTCGCAATGTCAACTGATCATCTCAACATGGTAGAGAGGCGTTCGAGGAGGGATACATTGAACGAAAGCCACATGACTGCCGTGGTTGGAAGGGAGGGGGTAGGAGAGCCAACAGACGAAGACACAATATGTTGTCGTTGTAGTTGGACTGGAGGCAATCTGTATGAGGTGGGATACGTTGATTGAAAGCCAAACAAGCGTTGTTAGAAAAGGGGAAGTGACAGGCGAGCAGACAGGTGAAGGTCTGAGGCGTTCTGGTTGACGCAAATGGGAAGATCGTGGTTAAAAGGAAAGAGCGAGAGAGGAAAAATTTCAGATCTTCAACCATCATGTGACATCGGGTCGTGAGCCGATTATCCGATGGTCGTGCGCATGGATTTTTGTCTAAGTCACAAAATATGTTCAACCTGTTCAACTCATACTGGCATGCACATCGATATCAAACGCTGGAATTGCTCATAGATACATTTTCTGTTTACTGCATCTCAAGACATTGATTGATTGACTACGAAAACATACTAATTGAGTAAACTGTCTACAGGAGCCTTTGTAGCACTGATAGCCACTGTAGTGGGTGGAAGTAACTACAGACCCGATGATAGACGCGGCGGCACCTCTGTCAGCCCTATTGCACAACGCGGCGGACCGACGGTCTACAGACAGCAATCAGCACGATCATGAAATCTGCCAAGCTATTGATGACTACGACAGGTACGATCGGCTACTGATCTAACCGGAGATCTACTGGCTAAAACTTTTTTTCCTGATGGAGGAATGTTGGACGCTCGGAACCCTGAGGATGCCGCATTCTTGAAGGAATACCATAATCCGTTCCTGCCCGCATCTGGTCGTCAAGCATTGAAAGACAGATATGAACAGACCTTCCGCCAACGGGAGAGCGCATTTGAGGCGAGCGGGGAGTTTCCGCCTGGGGGATACGCACGCATCTTGATTGGTGACAGCGTCGTCCGCGTTCAGACCCATGGTGGCCTCTCGGCGGCGGATGCCAATGGTGTCGTGAGGTCGGGTTTGTATACGTACGTGACAACTGAACCAACGCACGTCTATGACGGTGGCGCATTACATTATCGACTCGAAGTCGCAAAGGATCATGTGATGAGTGGCGTCTACGGTGTCGGGAAAAGCAATTGGAAAACTATTGACCGTTCCAACGTCCTCTTTGGGGAACTCATGTGGCCCATCGAGATTGATGTGGCGTATGCGAAAGATGCCTTCGTGAACGCGAAGCTGCGGGGAGAATCCCCCACACTCTGCTATTTGATGAATACTTGTCTCAAAAACAACCTTCGCTTTTGAGGGACATCTGTATGCTCAAGTTCCTGCTGAAAGGAGACATCTTTGGCATTTGGTTTAGGAGTCTCGTGGGTCCTTGGGCTGACACGAAGTCCTTAGCCGAGTTCATCAAGGTGTACGAGATGAATGGCGACGGTATAAAGGACATCATGGAGTGGATCAGGAACCCCGTCTCGTTTACCCCTCAAGGCGAACGGACCGTTTCATCTGATCAGGAGGGTGTTGGGGAATGGGGCATATACGTGGGGGAAAAGAAGCTTCTCGACACCCATACTCTGATCGATTTGAGCAAAGAAACTGAGATGAAGAAGATATTGGACGACGCTATCGCGGAAGCCGTCGACAATATGCTATCCAGCGATAAACTCGACGAACTGAACAAGAATCAGCAAGATATCGTCATGAAGGAACTGCGCGAAAACTCATCGCAATACCTGGACTCCCGCATCGATCATGCGGTTGATACTCTTATGACGGATCCCCGCATCCATGAGCCTGCATCGGTTTTTCTCAACACAGTGAAAGATACCATACGCGCGGGGCTGGTCGACGAACTTTTTAACACACTTTCCGAAGACGTTCCTCGCTTCCATGAGCAACTATACACACGGGCTGACATCGAGCTTTATATTGACCGCCAATTCCAGGACCACTACCAACGCAAATACACGTTGGATGATCCGTTATTGCTGAAAGACGTGGAGATTGCTGTGCTTAACGCTCACGACAAGGTGTCGGAAGCGACTATGGCTGAATTGGTCGAAGAAGTAAGAAAGGCGGAAGCGATAGAAGTCCAGATCGCCCATGATCTGAAAGTGTTACGCGAGGAGAGGGATATAGCTGCACACGGGCAGTTGGAAGTTCGACGGGAAGCCCTGGAAGTCGATATAAAGAAGTTGGAGGAAGTCAAGGAGGAACGGAGGAGAGAACGGTTGGAAAAGAAATCGGGGCTCGAGAAACACGAGAAAGAGAGGTTGGAACGTAAGGAAAGGGTTAAGCATGTGAATGAAGCCCGAGAAAGGTTAGCGGAGCGGAGAGGCGGGGAGCATGGAAAGTAGTATGGGTTTGAATTGTAGGCGTATTAGTGCATGCGTTCTGTTTCTGAGGGTAATTCACTCCTCCCGCAGTGCACTTTTGCGTGCGGTCGACGACTGGCAAGCAGACTTCCTCTGACCTCATCTTCACTTTTCGTCTAAAATGTATTCTGGACTGGACATGGTTGCATCTGGAAGGGGCGACGAGAAGACACGCGATGAGGTGTTGAAAGTTGAAAGGAAGGTGCACATCTGTTACAGCTGATCACCTTGCTTGTCAAGGTCTCCCAAGGTCATAAATACCAAACAGGTACAAACAAACTACCCAGGGGCCATGGGGGTCTTTTCTTGCATATCGCGCACGCGAGCGGGCAAGCATGAACAAACAAACTTTCTACCGGCCATGGGGCTCTTTTCTTGCATATGGCGCACGCGAGCGAGCAAACTGGTGCAAACAACTGGTCTTTTCAAAACACTGATTCCGAAAAGGTTGTCACTACGCAATTTTTTGCAACGCATCAGCAATTTAATGTATGAGTGATCACCTTGCTTGTCAAGGTCTCCCAAGGTCATAAATACCAAACAGGTACAAACAAACTACCCAGGGGCCATGGGGGTCTTTTCTTGCATATCACGCACGCGAGCGGGCAAGCATGAACAAACAAACTTTCTACGGGCCATGGGGCTCTTTTCTTGCATATGGCGCACGCGAGCGAGCAAACCGGTGCAAACAACTGGTCTTTTCAAAACATGATATCATCGTCTCTTTCTTAGTGCCAGCTCCAATGTTTATATACATAACTATGTAGCACTATAGCTCTTGAACACTGTTTCCTTTGTTACGAAAAAAAAGTCACATTGTATTGGTGCAAAGCAGCGTATTTGTCAGCAAGCAAGGTGCCTGCTGCCGCTGCTAAGTGTCAGCCTCTAGTATATAATTATACTACTTAATCCGGCAACGAATGCCGTTTTGCCGTTACAGGTTGCGACAGATCCGGATCACGTCAAATGACCCGCAACCCTACCGATCTGCTACCAATATGTAGATATCCATTCTTCTCACCACTGAAGTGCTTGAAGTCTCTTCAAGTCACTACTTGGGTCTTATCGGAAGTCGTATGCCATGGACAAGTTGATTCGAATTCTCGACTCTCGAGCCATGAAGTCTGTGTCGAGACTCAAAGATAATGGAAGCTAATAACAGGAACTTGACAGGCACGCAAAACGCAGCCTGCAGGGGGTGTTTGGACGCGTACTTCTTGATGAACAATAAGTACCCTTCAAGGACTCGGGTGCCTCTCTATACCTAACCACTGGTTCCCACCGATCTAGGATATATACTTGCGTCTTTTGACGTAGGCATTCTTTCAGTAAACCGCGGGAACCCTTATCAGTATGCCCACTCGTTTCGCCTCTTGCAAGGCTACAAGCTGATGTTGACTAGATGGCGACTGGGAGCGTACAAGAAATCGGCAAGGACCCTCTATATCAGAAGCGCGTAACCACTTTCGCGACCACATATCTGCTAGGATATCGCAGCGTTTTCATACGCCCCAATAACAATGGTGCTGACACGAGTTTTGAGAACCTTTTACCACCAGGTACCATCGCCGTCGACATTCCAATGGTGAAAGATTCTCCACTGCACATCGTCATACATGCGGAAAATATCGTGTTTGCTAGGGGCACGAAATACCTCTATCGAACAAAGGACATCACCATCTCATGTCGTTCAGTCATCTTCGTTTCTCATCCAAGTGATTTGAATACGCCCGTTACATTTGATCTCACCGGCGAGGCTCAATCTTCAATTCCTGCTGAGCCGCAAATTGCTGATCATGGCACGGACCGGGTATACATAGTGGGACTTGAAAGGCCCGAGGCTAAAGAATACGGCTCCGATGGTTCAAAAGGGATTGATGGCACGGACGGCGGGACAGGGTTTGCTGGCGGCAAATTTACTTTCAACGGTGACTTGCAGCTTCCAGCGGATGCGAAGGACCTATTCAAGATTGTCACAACAGGTGGAAAGGGGGGCAAGGGTGGGAATGGTGGACAAGGAGGCACTGGCGGAAATGGTTGGCGTGGGTTTGGCGATGTGCCACTGCCCGAGCGTGACTTTCGGCGGATGCTCGATCTTTTACCAGGAAGGGCGGGCGGAGATGGCGGAAAGGCTGGCCGACCAGGTTATGGTGGGAGTGGTGGCGATGTCAACATTATCTGGACAGTAAACGGAGAGACTCCCATGCAGGATGAGAAATTCAAGCGATTCGAAAATCTGTTCATCATACAAGCCGATGCCGGGCAAAATGGGGAGCCTGGCGAAGGTGGTCTGGGGGGCCCTCCTGGAAAGGATTGCCAGGAGACGCTGTGGTCCGAAATACTGTTTTCTGAAATTTCGCCAAAGCCTGTGGAGTCTTATGTGAAGTCGAAGCCGATTTGCAGGATTGAACTTGGCTTTGGTTGCAGGTGGGACGTACAGTTCTTCATCGATCCCGCTGCTATCCGCGGGGGCGCTACGGGGTCTCAAGGAGTTGCAGCCATTGGCGTTGCGGGAGCCCAGCCATCGGCCGGGAAAGTCACTATTGTGCCTGCCGACGCAAATGTACTCCTAGGCCTTCAGAAATACTCGCCCCGGCAGCTGTTGATGATCATTGAACGTCTCTCCTTCGAGTACTTCGTCTATTTTTCTTCGCAGTTCTATCACTCGACCGAAAACCTCGAAGCCGTCGAAAAGATCAAATCACCCTTCGGGGGGAGTCTCGCTTGGATTAGTAGCATCTGTGACCTTGATGCGAATGAGAAGAATAGAGGCACGGTTGGGCCGGATACGTTGCTGTGGAAAGAAGTGCACAGCTCGTTTGGTACGCTATGTCGCAGGATCAACGGGATGAAGGACATTTTCGACTGCAGTCTCATCTCTGTTGAACAGCCGCATCTCGGCTTGTGGGAGGTTGAGTCAATCTTGAAGAACTATAACGATATCTCGAGCCGAGCCAAGGTTGTCCGAGAGTATCTTCGGGAGGGAGCCGCGAAACGACTGGAAATCCGTGTTCAACTGAAGGGAATTGCAGCGCAAGTCACATCCGAACTGTCGAAGCGCACAAAAGCTATTGAGGACTTGAAATTGTTGAAGGACAAGATTGTTTCGGCTAAGGCTCATGTGTCCTCTAAACTGTCGGCATTACGTGGGAAGCTGACAGATCTCGAGGATTCTATTCGGAGAGAGGTGAATTGCGATGTGTCAGAAATCTTGAATGCGCTCGGAACGGTGTCACTCTTTTTTAGTCCTCATGCGGTGAGTTCTACTCCAATTTCACGGAATTTAGTATTTAACTCACTGGGACCTAGGGTCCTGCTTTCGCCATTGGTGCTGTTGCTACCATGGCCGTTGCTGCCCAAAAAAGTTATGCGGCAAGCTTCGAATCTTTACCAACAGAATTCGGTGGCCATATCGAAAAAAGTTACCTATATGACCGCATCGACACATTGAAAGAGAACAGTTTGAAGCTCAAAGATGACCTGGCTGACACATT
>NW_001890087.1:8823-10951 GCF_000143565.1 Laccaria bicolor S238N-H82 | reverse complement strand
CTTTCATACTTGCAGTAAAAGGGCAACTGCAGCTGGACAAACCACGAGACGTGGCCGTATACAGCTGCCTCACCACTGCTTTCTATGCCACTGCCCGCTTGGGGGAATTCACGGTCCCAAACCTCAGGGCCTTCGACCCAAGTGCACACGTCAAACCCTCTGACGTCCGAATTGAGCATGACCGAAACGGTCTCCGCTCCACCATCTTTCACATCCCCAAGACCAAGACCTCTCCCCAAGGCAAGGACGTCTCCTGGTCCAAGCAAATGGACGGCACTGACCCAGAGGCAGCCCTCGCACACCACCTAGCCATCAACAAGCCCCCTGCTGATGCCCACCTCTTCTCCTACCTCAAAGACAGCCGCTTCTGCCCTCTCACGAAAACAGAATTCACTCGCACAGTGGCAGAAGCTGCCAGGAAGGCAGGTCTGGACCCACGTCAAGGGCATGGCATTCGCATCGGTTCGACACTGGAATACTTGCTGAGGGGCACCCCTTTTGAGGTCATGAAGGTCAAAGGCCGTTGGGCCAGTGACGCCTTTCTAATCTACTTGACAAAACATGCACAGATCCTCGCCCCATACATGCAGGCAGTCCCAGAGGTGCACGAAAGTTTCATCAAGCTCACCATGCCACACATCCGGAGGTAGTGTGCTTTCCACTCCATGGTAAGTCACCCCTGCCCTGCTCCTAGTGTTGTGGTTTCCGAGTAGTGTTTGAAAGTTAGGTTAGTTAACCAGAAAATAACCAGAAAATAACCGGACCTAACCGCAACACTAACCTAACCGCAGTTAGGGTTAGTTGATTTTGAAAATGGAATAACCAGTTATTTTGTGGTTAACTAACCGTTAAATAACCAGTTATAACCAGCCCTATGATACACCTTCAAAACGCACTTGAGAACATCGAAAACGCTTAAAATTTGACTAAGTTACGGTCAAATCTCTAAAATATCACTCAAATGTGTAGATAATTGCATAAATATGTCAATTCTTCACCGATTTTAGCGTTCTTGGGCTCGTTTTAAAGCTAGAATATGCAGAAATAATATCTATCAAGATACATATGACCATATTTGCCTTGTTATAACCAATTCTTTATTTTTCGGTCCTAACCGGTTAGTAACTGCAAATAACCGACCGTAACCGGTCCGGTTAGGTTATTTTAGGTTTCGGGACAAAGGCTAACCGGTCTCGGTCTCGGTTAGAGCCCCTGGGCACCCAATAACCGGACCTAACCGGACTTTCGAACACTATTTCCGAGACTCGCTCGACGCGTCGCAGGACTCCTAACTCTCGGGAATCGCAGCTCATCTCGTTTTGCCCACAGTTTTTGGATCACCCTGCCGGGACGGAAAGCCTCATGGCTTTCACCCATTATCGCTTGCTACGCTTCCGTATCTCTCGCTCTCTTTGCAAGGACATTACCACTACCTACCTACCTACTGCCTCTCCATGCACGTAATGTGCTTGCTCTGTACCCTAGACACCCTCAGCCTAATACAAAGATTCTTGCCCTGAAACGAAGCGAGGTACGAGTGCAGGGTCTAGGTAGAAATCACTCTCTCTTTCTACCACGACAGTCACCACCCCTCTGAGGTCGTCTGACTGGCCAGTTCTTTTTCCCCACCCTCCACTCCCAAAAGAACCTCTATCGGCATCAGCCTATCGAGCACCCGCACGCTTCCCGCGCAGGAGGACTCCTCTGCTCTGAAGCAAGACACACGCTGCACGGGTGAGTTTATCCCACCCACCTTCGCAGCTCATCTCGTTTTGCCCACAGTTTTTGGATCACCCTGCCGGGACGGAAAGCCTCACGGCTTTCGCCCATTATCGCTCGCTACGCTTCCGTATCTCTCGCTCTCTTTGCAAGGACATTACCACTACCTTACCTACCTACCTACTGCCTCTCCATGCACGTAATGTGCTTGCTCTGTACCCTAGACGCCCTCAGCCTAATACAAAGATCAAGCATTGCCCAAGATTGCCCACCCCCACGACAAATGTGGTTTGCCCCTTGTGACATTGGACCCTGCCTTAAGTGTTATCAGGCGCCAGGACAACTGTACAATGAAATGTCGCATGACAAGCTTCCAATTGAAGACCTCATGAAAAAAACGTGTATCAAT
>NW_001890087.1:0-6745 GCF_000143565.1 Laccaria bicolor S238N-H82 | reverse complement strand
ATAGGGTAGCATTCGGGGTGAAGATCTATCATCTAATAATGAATTTTCAGTGAGGATTAAAGAGGTAGAAGATGTGTTTTCCATGCCAAAATCAGAAGAAGACTTGTTGACTGTCGATCACGCGACATGTTGAACATCCGAATTTGGAAATTTTTGGACTTGTTAACTTTTCCGTTACACCACGTCCAGCTTCATCTCTCCCTTCCCCTCCTCTGGCGCGCAATGTCTTCACGATTGGGTATGTGTCTGGCCAGCACAAATCCTTTTATGATGACATCGACGTGGCTTATCGCCGTCGTTAGGTTTGATTCCAGAAGCAGCAGCCCGCCTCACCCAAGCCCCGCCACTCCCGTCGCATCACAAGCCCATGGTGGTTTCAGCTACCAGCAAAGTACACACCACGCCACTCAGGTCGCTTCGCCCTTCCGAAATGAAAGTCGCACAGGCGAATGACCAGCGTGCACTGCACAGATCCCGTTCCTGGCCTCACCGCTTGAGGCTGTCCCAGAGTCGGACAACGAGGAAGAGAAACTGACTATTGCTTACGTTTTGTAAGTTTCTCCTCTCTTCTTACTGAAGGAGGACTGATAGTTCATGCATAGCCCTCCGTAGGGTTTTGCACGACCGCATCTACAACTACGCTCAGCACTGACCGACCTCGCACCCTTAGACCCCGAGCATGAAGCCTTCTCCCCTGATCCGAACCCGGGGACGCGCATCATGGTGGAGGTGCGGGATATGGATGGGGTGTCGTCGCTTGGTTGTTTGTGTTCCCCTCATCTGTGAGTACGCATTCGCCTGACTCTGGCCATTCTTCGTGTTATTCATTTCCAAGTACAAGGGCCTCCTGCACGTCAAAACTTCAACTTGGCGCAGCTTCAGCTTTCTCACTGTATTGAAGGTGCTCCTGACCTTGGTGATGATGGACGACGTCTCTTCGCATCTGGACAAGGCGGCCTGGTGGGTGTTTTTTTACCACTCGGCTCTACCCGCGACACGTCAAGCCTGCACCGTCTGGCTCAAAAAGCACGTTCGCAATGCCTACTCACTCGAAACGAGCAGACGAGCAGATGCCGTGGAATGCCTTGGCAACTACTAGACGATGACTCGTCCTGAGTGCGTCCTTCCTTCCTCTCCCCCCTTCCTTTCTAACTCTCGATATCCATCCAGCTGAACAACTCCGCGCAACGTCGAATCTGAATTACACAACTCCCCAATCGCAGCACAGCAAGCACGGCGGGACTATGGTCGAGCTTTGCAGTGGGTCGGCGAGACTGTTGCGGCAATGGTTCCCCAGGCCACAACCCCTTCCAGCGAGTCTGATTTCGAGTTAGTGAGGACATATTAGAGGGTTAGCGTCATTCTAGTAGTAATTACTACCATTGTTTCTGTCAAATATCAGAAATCTATTCACTTTTGCCCGCTTTTAAGCCCCTTTTAAGTCACCTTTTGAAAGCTGCACCTCTTTCATGGTCCCCTTTTGAACCACTTGCAGCCCCTTTTGTCCCTTTTGAAAGCGGAAATCCCATTTCAAACAATATGGCCTGGGCTTCCAAAAGCGGAAACGCTTTCATGCTTTCACGCTTTCAAAAGCGGTGAAAGCGGCTAAAGCCGGACTTGTAATTTTACTGATGCTGGACGTGAGTCAGAGCCTTCCTGGACCATCTACGCAGAGCGTTCCCGGACTACCTCCAGTAGGGCGAACACAAACAATTGTGCGGCCTCAACTCCCTGCGCGGCAGCCGCGACTCCATGATTTGCTTGCCCCACAACCATATACGCAATCCAGCGGCGTTAAGTTTTCAGAACATCCCGTGCCCGCACAAGCTCAGCGACCAATTTTGCAACCACGACCTGTATACGCCTGGCATTTACAACCTCAAGACTCGCATGCCTCACAGGCATATACATGGCGCAGTGGTGTTAAACATTCCGTGCCCTCACCAATTGTGCCCCGACCTGCAGCCGCCCCGTTGCAACTCCAATATTTGCGTGCCTCACAAGCATATACACGACTCAGCAGAGTTGAAGTTTCAAAACATCCCGTGCATGCTCAAGCTCAGCTTCCGCGACATTCACCTGGTCCATCACAAATGATACGGTCAAGTTTGATTACACAATCATTGCGCGTCCCACCACCTCGCCAGTTACGACCTTACTTTGACGCGTTGTACAGCGACGAGGAAGGTTATGTAAGTGACAGTGAAAGAGGGTGGCCTCGTCAGGAGGAGACACTAAGTCGACGAGTTACAGCAAGACGGAGGTTATTTGACAGGAGGAAGAAAAGAAAGCAGCTGGAAAAGGAGGAGAAGTTGAGAACGAAAGCGGAGGGAGGCGATTACGGGACAGATGAGGCCGACGACGAGAAGGAGGAGAGGCGTGGAAGGGGCAGGAAGAGGAAGAGACCGGGAAGAAGGGAGGGTGGCTCAAAGAGAAAACAGGCGGAAGACACGAGACAAGGTTTCCAGGACTGGAATTCAAGTGGTTCGTATTCTCAACAAAGAAATTCCTTCCCTTCCTGAAGTCTTCTGACCCTCACTTTTGCAGATTGCTTCGGCCACATTTACTGCGACGGCCTATCGACGACCAATCCCATATCTGCTGCTCTGCTGCAGCGTGCGCCACTCCCAGATGACTCTGTCCCTCATTCCGAAAGCATTCAAGAACGCCTATGTCGACTTGATAAAATGGACCTGTCCGAGTCCCGCATTTTGCTTCTCGAAAAGATTCATCAAGAAATGTGGGCCGAGTTGCCAACCATCAGGTTGATCAAGTGGGATGACCTCCCGTGGCCAGTATTTGTTCGGACGACTTGCCCAAAGGATTTGATGTTTTACCGAATCGTTTCATATTCGTTACAGGTTTCGAGCGGAATGGATATCAAGGAAGCGCTCGTGAATTCTAACCGGCTGCAGTGGGCTCAACAACGTCTTCGAATTCTTCTCGGATGCTGGGGACAACCTGGTTTGCAAAAGAAACTTAAAAACTCTCCAGACAAGACTATGATACAAGGTGTAAATACTGTTACGAATCATCTCGAAAACGTTCTCGATTTTGTGAACATGCATCAAATCGACGAAACGCATCATACGGATTTGACTGCAATCATTTCTCAAACGTTTCTCAAACACTTTGGTGAAAATCTGGCTAGGATTCTTACAGACACATCAGACAACTCTGGTTATAAGTCTCTGCTCAGGTTAGAGGGCGATAGTGCTCAGAAGATGCTGAATTTTCTGCAAACGGTACGTCATGTGCCAACTGCTTAGTATCATCACGAATCTCATTACTTCCAAGCTGCTTGATTGTTCGGAGCTAGTTTCTTTGCCGAGGAACGATATTCTAGGAGCCCTTCTGCGACTTTCAAAATTATCGAAGTTGTATCCTGAATGCTTGACTATAACGGATCTTGAACGGAACAACGACGTGTTAGACTCGGGACGCTTTGGTGAGATCTATAAAGGTCGTTCCCGCAACCAGGTCATTTGCTTGAAAGTTATCAAAGTAACTCGGAAGACACAAATCAAGCATCTACTGAAAGTAAGTCTGTTTAATTCCTTCAATAATTGCAAATCTCTTACTTATATCATAGGCTTTTTTTAAAGAGGCCCTACTCTGGGGGCATTTGTCGCATCCAAATATCCTCCCTTTCTACGGAATTTATCATCTAGAAGATGCACATGGAAGAATCTCCTTCGTATCTCCATGGATGGAAAATGGAAACATAACTGAGTATCTCAAGAGACATCCCCTCGCGAACCGTTTACTTCTGGTAAGACCTCAACTCTTCTTGGTTTTATGTAAAAACCAAGTGACCACTTTGTTAGATATGGGATATCATATTAGGGATTCAATTCCTCCATCAGAATCAAGTCATACACGGGGATCTCAAAGGGGTAAGACCTTTTCCATTACTAGTATTTGTTCGACGTTTCCTAATAATTGATTCCTTCCAGCTCAATGTACTTGTGAATCGTAGTGGACGCAGTTGTCTCGCTGACTTCGGATTGGCCAACCTGGTTGACGAAGATATCCTCCGTTGGACTTCAATTCAGAGTACAGGACATCAGAGCGGTGGGACATTGCGATGGCAGGCACCAGAGTTGATTAACCCACCTTCTGACGAATCGGCCAAGGCGACGCCAGCCAGTGATATTTATTCTTTCGCATGCGTCTGTTATGAAGTAAGCGATGTCGGCATCTTAAAGACCGGATTGTAGAAGGTACTGATCACTTATGAAGATTTATACAGGACATCTTCCTTTCCATAAGTTCCCCCGCGACTGTACCGTCATGATGAAAGTGCTTGAAGGCTCTCGGCCACCTCGTCCAGCCGACACAAGCACCTTGTCTGACGAAATTTGGAAGTTGATCGAAATGTGTTGGAATCAAGAACCTCAAGACCGTCCCAGTGCGGAATTGGTTATAGAACAACTTCCTCTTGCAGGCATTGTGGATGATAGGCCAAGTGGTGGTGACCACTTGGCTCCCCCCGACTTTCGCGCCGGTGGCCCCAAAAACTTGGGTGTGGTATTCAATCCAGCAGTTGATATCATCCTCTCTTCTGTTCTCAGGTCTACTCCGACAAATGAAGTTGAACCGCATGCTATATAATCGTAGAATTTGATGGATGGATTCTATATTCGTCTAGCTCTTACTTACACCTCATTTACTCGCGGCAAGGTCACATTCATTGTGCATTCCCACCAATCCTGGTGACATTGGATTTATTCAAGAGCAAAGCGCGAACTTGAACGCGCAAACTCGGCCTGGATAGACACCCCCCCCCCCTGCCGTTCGAGTCGCTAGGAAACTTGGACATCTCCTTCAAAAGTTCCTGAATCACGGTGGAGGGCGAAATTTTCTGAAACCGCGTTGGATCTGTGTAGTGATTTGTGGTCAGAGGGAGATCCAGAAGGCCACTTTCAGTGTCTACTTTTCCATACGAGGCCATTTTCGCAGAGGATTTCAAGTCCTTGTAGGGCACAATTTAAAGAATGTCTCAGGTAGCCGACCTGTAGCTACGTAAGTAATATGATTCACAAAGAGGAAAATACAAGCAAACCTTAATAACACCCCTCACGACCCTCAAATACACCTTTCCCCTCCTCCCCCTCCGCGTTATTCCCAAATTCCGCCTCACAACAACCCGCGCCTTGCGCCACCACCCTCCCCATACCCCTTCTTCCGGTCCTAACACCTCAGTGGGGGAGGGTAAACCCAGTAATCGCGTTCTTTCCGTTGCTGCTGACGCCGCTTCATCGACGTCGACCACTTTGTCTGCTGACCCTGATCGCGAGCGTGAGCGTACGCGGACGAGAGAGGATGGTGCCCCGTTGTGATGCTGGGGCATTTCTCGGAGGGGGTCAAGCTGCAATAGCGTCAGCCGACGGGAAAAGAAGAAAGAAGCTGAGGAAACCCACTTTGCCTTCCCGAATGGCACCAGCTACCCTTTCACAGGATGGTCTAGCCGCCGGGATTTTATTCAACAAACTCTCAAGAAGCACGAGGAACGTCCGTGGTAATCGCCGAGCTTCAAAGGCTGCCACTAGCCCTGGGGCGGTTTTGAATCTACCCATGGAGATATTAGTTTTATATGGTGTAGCGAAAAAGGAGTAGAAGAAAAAGTAAACTCACCCAGGGTACTCCAACACCTCTCTCTCAAGTTTATCCATCTTCTCCCCCTCACCAGCCCTCGAGCCACCCGTGACGGCCTCCCCGTTCGCGTCTCCCTCCGCTGCATACCTGTTTCATTTAGGTCTCATCAACACCAAGACCCATAACGCAGCCCAGCGGAGAAAAAACCACCCACCGATAAGGCAGCTTGAAAAAAAGCAGCTTATGCAAAATCATACCCAGACTCCACATATCCGACTTTGAGTCAATCTGCTGCAAGAGCCCCGTGTGTGGGGAGGGCAGAGATTCCGGGGATGTATATTCCAGTCTGAGTTTCGTGTCAGCATCATTATATATTACGGAAGTTGACAACAGTGGACAAGACAGGATGATGATAAAAGAAAGCACTCACGTCCCAGTATTCCCGGAGCGCTGTAGCCTTGTAGAGTTGATCATATCGCGAGAAGTTCCAAAGTCCGAGAGCATAGCGCGGGGTCTAATCGTGTACTCATCAGCATTCATCACGTCGTCCTTCAGAAAAGAAATACATCAATTTCCCTTCATCCCAAGTAAGCAACACGTTCCCCGGCTTCAGGTCAAGGTGTAATATCGATTTGTCGTGCTTCATGAGATTAAAGCAAATATCAGCTGTTCTCTTCACAAACAGCAAAGGAAGAACTCACCAAGAACCCCAACCCCGCCACAACATCCTTAAAAAGCCCTTTGACCTCATCAGCACTAAGCAAATGGACAGCCGTCCACTCTCCGTTCCTCTTCCTTGTCTCCCTCTCCCTTTGCCTCTCGCCCTCCGCGCCGCCCGCGCGCTGAAAAGCCCGGAAGGCTCGTATCCTAGCAGACCTCGAATGGAGATCGGAAGCAGAGAGCGTATGCGCTGGAGTCCCGCTTCTCCTTAGGGGTGGAGGGGCCGGTGTGCCTAGTTCGTAGTCTGCGTCGGTGGAACCTGGGGCGTGGAAGTGGATGTGGGAGGGTTTACGCCCGAGTCGAATGTCGATGAAGTCGTCGAGGCTGCCGCCTTCTGCCCACTGCATTAGCACGCTGTTTAGGGAGATAGTGTGAGTAAGTTGAGAGGAGGCGAATGGAAGAAAGGAGACGTACTGCAGTGTGGTAC
>NW_001890088.1:8113-10918 GCF_000143565.1 Laccaria bicolor S238N-H82 | reverse complement strand
ACGGAGGGGGGCAGATGGAATAGGAGATAGGGCACTCCTCCCAAGGAGGCACATGACAAGGAGATTAGTCAGCAAGTAGCATGTAGACAGCCAAATTACCCAAGAGGTGTCAGATCCACTGATTCTGGCCATCAGATCCATTTATGACAAAGCACAAGCAGTGATATCCAAAGGATGGCATGTCAGCGGCATCTAGCATTCCCATCAACTCCGCTGCACAAGTGTTTGAGCGTTGATTTTGAGTCCAAGGCTTGTGTACCACAGGATATCACCTATTCATAGTATTCACAAAACTACATCAAATCAAAGGTAATGTAAATTGTGCTAATTCTTGAAGAAGAAGCGAGGATAATATATGGGAAGACAATTTCAAAGAAAGACATTTGAGTTGGTAGCAACACTGCGAAAAAAAGATGGTGGGTGGTGAATTGACGGCATTGGTAGTTGAATAGATGGGATTAGAATTTAATGATAAAATGACAAAGGATTGGTATTTTTCTCCCTCGGCCTCTACCTCGCTCATTGGGATTCTGGGAAGTAAGATAGAAGATACAACTTACAGCTTACAACGGGTTTGCATAGTGCACATCAGTCATGGTGCTAGCCCTTGTCTATCATCTGGAATGCCTAGTCTTGTTCCTTCCCCTTCACCTAGAGTGATTTTTTCACAGAACTCTTGGAGTTGCGAAGAACGAGAGATCATGAAGGGGAGCAATATTGTCAGTAGGAGTATTTTAATCAATTTGATTGAACAAGGAGGTACAGTCATCCACCTGCTAATGATACACCCAAAATGAGAAATTAGCTTCAACAGATTTGAGCACAACCTTTCTCTACAAAAACTACATAAAAATCTCAGATAAATTCCTGTCTATCACTGTACCAAATTTCAGAATGTTTCACCCACATTTCACAAAGAAAAATTAAGATTATGGGTGTATCATTGAGGGGTGTGACTGTATTTGGCTATTTCTGAAAAACAGTCCATTTTGTATGCTCCACAGCTTTGCCAATTCTGCCTCAATTGCATCCAAATTATGTACGGTGGTAGATATGAGTTTGTACTACTTGTTACAACTTGTTTCATAAAAATCGGTCTAGTATTGAGTGAGATATTGACTAGTCAAAAGTGTATCAAATGGGGGTGGCATATCATTAAGGGGTGGATGACTGCAGAGTAGAATTGTCCGAAGAGAGAGAATGTGGTTTCACAAACTTATTCGACCATTTTCCGAAGCAAGGACGTGTCTGGAGATTCGGACGAGGGTGAATGCAGTACTGATACCATTTTGATTTCATAGAATAAAGCCGCATCGTGCGAGATTCCCTAATATGGTATGAGGGTGGTACCCTCATGCTGTGGGAACAACGGTCGGGATCGGAGGATCAGATGCCTCTTGAAATTACCACCACTTCACCACGCATCTGCATCGTCGGAGGCACTTGTGCCCGTTCCACCGGCTACAGTGGTCACGCGTATGTACTCTCGGCTACCTCCCGGATGTATAAAAGGGCTGCGTTAGCTCTGCTTTCGATAGGATTCCAATCCGCCGTTTACCTTACTACCCTCTCCTCCTCCTCCTCCCTCTCAACGTCAACAGCTTTCGCTCCATCTTGCTCGTCATCAGCGTCCCCGATAGGTAAGCCCTTTTTGTTCACATTGCGTTTTGTTGTCTCTGATTGTCCTCCGCAGCCGTTAACGTCGTCCGCGAAGCCGCCTAGGGTGAGTCTCCCCATCTGCTTCACCTCCCCGCTGTTCTGATACGCTCGCGCATCGTTTCAGGACTCTGCTGGATGTTCTCTGTATTAAGTCAGTGTCGTCTTTAACCCACACATCAACGAAAATGACTTACGTGACATTTATAGTTGGGTGGATGATTCTTCGTCAATGTGTGCGTCCACACTGAATTACTACGCTCTCCTCCCCCTCCTTCTTTTCGACGTCGATGCACTTCATTCCATCTTGCTCGTCCCCGATCAGTAAGCCCTCTCGGTTCACAATGTGTCTTGTCGTCGCTGACGGTCCTCCGCAGTCGTTAAAGTCATCTTGGATGTCGCCCCCCCTCTGCTTCACCTCCCCCTTTGCTGATATACGTGCTCGTCAATTCAGGACCCTATTGGACGATCTCGAGGTCAGGTCAGTATCGTCGTTTAACCCGCACATCAACAAGATGACTTACTAGCCGGGAGTTCTTGGTCAATGTATGCGCCCACGTTGGAGGCATCCGACAGTCCTCATCAACCCCCAGGAACCCTTTCTTCTGCGCCACTAAAGACTTCCGCTGAGGTCGAGTATTGGCCCGGAAGAACGTGCGATCGTGGACTGAAAGTTGGGAAGGTGGTTCGGGCCATGAACGTACGTTGAAGCGAAAGCTCGACACCTTTGTAAGTGACGTTCGTGAGTTTCAGTAGTCGAATGGTGCGGGAGACTACTTACTGAACGTGAAAGCAGACCTTTCCGCTCTGCTGCCCATCCACTTTGAACGCATCGTTATGCCGTTGTCCAACGCCCACGTCCCCGCACTGCCTCGCCGTCGAAACCTCGGAGTAGTGTCGTAGAAGTCCTTTCTTGCGGTCTAGGGGGGTCGCCGTGACTTGTTTGGAAAGCCAGGTGAGCAGGAACGATGTCAATGGAGTTGTAGATCACTTACCCAATGTCAGTCAACCCTCTTGTCGACGTTTCGTCCGTTCAGCCATCATCCTCTCAAATCCACGTCATCGCCATCCCTCGCTAAACCATTGTTACCACCCGCGCGACGTCGTTGAACTTGAAATGTAGTTATTGTTGCATAGAAGGTCGAAATT
>NW_001890088.1:0-3293 GCF_000143565.1 Laccaria bicolor S238N-H82 | reverse complement strand
AATCGCTAAGCGGCTCCGGAACCGCTCGGTCCAGGACGCGTTGTTCACAGGTAGCCTCAGGTAGCGCGTGTGGTAATTGTGAGAGTCGAACAGGGTTGAAGGCGGTACAAGGGGATCCGTACCCGAACAGATCATAAACGACCCATCTTGCCAACGAGGTTCGTCTCGGGCCGTCGGGGGGTACTATTGTAGCGAAGATCTAGCGAAAGGGAAGGATGGTGTGATACCCGGTCGGGAAGATGTTGGTGAGTTGGGGAGTGTAAACGAATGGCAGCCTCGCCCACGTATCTCTGATTCGTTGAGCGCAGCATGACACAATCAAAGAAGAATATGACATCCATTGATTGTCAAAAACTTCTAGTTGGGCAGGCAACCGGCGGCGTGAAGACAGAAGAAGTTCATTGACGTTCGAACGTCACACCTTTCGTGGTACGATGGGGCGACGCGCACTTGGCTAGGCTGGGTCACTCTCGGCAGGTAACTGAGGTTGATTCTCTCCAGTATTCATTGCAAGGTGGCGAGCCGACTTTGCAGATACAAATCTCCTGGTAGCCTACGGGCTTCACGCGTACAGGGTGGACGTGATCCAGAAGCATGTGACGAAGTTATACGATGAGCCTGTGCATCGAATTTATGCGGCCACGGGATTACCCCATCACTTTGCAGGTTGACTTTGTTACCGGCTTTGACTATAACAGTCTTTTCAGTTTTGACTGGACGGTCCTGCCATCCCCCACTTTTTCCCATGCTCTTCGGCGTCACGACTTCGCTGCTGGCTTATGCCTGCCTAGCTACCGCGGTGACCACCTTTACCGTTCCACACCTTGCAGGCCAAGATGACACGCCCGCTTTACTAGAGGCGATGAAGGACCTCTCTTCGGATTCGACGATTTTATTCGAAAGCGGTATCACTTACAATATCTTCACGCCCATTCAATTCCCCGAATTAACCAACGTCGAAATTCGTATTGAGGGAAACCTAACATATCCGACAGATATACCGACAATACAAAGTAAGTTTTATTTGCTAGACTTTGAGTACCCCCAGATAACCTTCGTCGTCAGAAATTGTGGGTGCGGCGGTAAGATCAATTGTCCTCCATCTCCTCGATACCGAAAACTAATGGCTCGTTGTAGGGTTTTCCTGGCTCATGGATCACCTTCACTGGTGGAACCAACGTGACGCTTCAGGGCTCCTTGGATCCTCATTGGGGATGGATTGATGGTCATGGCCAAGCGGTGAGTACCCGATCATTCTACAATCTGCGTGATCTTACCCATATTTCAGTGGTGGGATGCCCAGAATCAGATTAATCGTCCGCATGGAATTGCATTTAGCCATATCAACAATGGCGTCATTCGGAATATGAAGATTTGGAAGGTATCGTCTCATCCTTCACGGTGATGACCTCTGGATTGAGGGGCACCTCTTCGTTTAAAGCCCATAGCGTGGAACTTCGCAACGAGCGGTTCTTCAAATATCCATGCGTTCAATAACACGATTATCGCTGTGTCGAGCACTCAGGTACGAAAGCTATCTTTCTCTCGCCTTCGGAAATAGTAACGACGCATTTATCCAGTCCTTCCCATTCAACACGTGAGTGGGCTTGACGTTCTCTATTCTTTGGTCCCACTTATGACACCGCTTATGCTTCATTAGGGACGGTGAGCGCCATCGTTCCCGTGGTTCGGTAAATTGAGCGCTTAGTTGCCGAGTTACATAGGGTTTTCTGCCGGGGGATCTAATATGATTTTCGAAGACAATTTTATCCAGAATGGCGACGACTGCCTTACTGTCGGAAGTGGCGCGTCTAATATTACCTTCAGGTATCTGCAACAGTCTTACCCCGTTAGCTCTAATTTGTGAACGACCCCGTAGGAACACCTATTGTGAAGGCGGGCATGGACTTTCGATTGGGTCCCTCGGAAAGGCTGGTCAAGTCGCCAATGTTCAAAACGTCCTGTGAGTATATTCGATGTGTTTCATTGGCACACGAACTCATTGTACCGATCAGTATTGAGAATATCCAGATGGTTGGTCCTCATCGTTGCCTAATATTGAAACCAAATATGATCTCTGCTGTCCCCCCAGAAAAACAGCTTATATGGCGCTCGATTCAAGAGCTGGGCAGGCGGCAATGGTCTCGCTCGAAAGTAAGGTCATTCTTTCTCCGACTTAGTATTGATGAACAACCATATTTCAGCATTACATGGAGGAACATCGCCTTCGTCGACGTTCCGTTCCCCGCAAGTTTTCTGCCTCTACAGTTTTTGCGTGTTTTCTAACCATTTTTCTATAGATCTACGTGACACAAAAGTACTCTTTCTATTCTTGACTTTCCTCTCCTTGATTGATCGGTCGCGCTAGCTATTGGGATCCAGGCGTGAGCTATTTCTCGTCAATTTTACACTTTCCAATCTCCTAAATTTTATCTAGGCCGGTCCAAAACCTAACTCTACAAGCAGCAACAACACCCATATTCAAGACTTCATGTTCGAAAATTTCACAGGCATTATAAAAGAGTATCTTCCATCCATTAGCTCCGCTTTTCATCCATCCTGACGCTTGACAGTAAACCCTACGTGGAAGGGTCATGCATTACCAATCCCTGCTGGTTTGGTTTTCACCCGAATAAATATGATATGGTCTCACTTTGGTTACTAATAGGTACGCTGTCCCTGGTGCGACGGGGAAAGAAGTCATTATATATGATCTTGCTCCCAGCACCTGTACGTGACCCGTTCTTTCTCTGCTCTTTTGTCTTACTTTGAATGGTAGCCTCGAATATTGTCGCGAAGAACATCGTCGCCACCACACAAACACACGTACCTGCAGCCGTTATGTGCGACCCCAAGGCAGTGCGTGATACATGACTTTCTCGATTAAGGCGGCTGACTAGCAATCTGTAGATAACCTACAATACCGGTTTCAAGTGTTGGAATGGCCTATATCTCCCGACCTCCAAGTAGGCTGGTTGGTTGATCAATTCATATTCACTGTCAACCTCCGTATCACCATTCAATATTCACTCATGGTATAACATATGGTTGTTGTTATTCGAACACTTCATTTATTTCGGGAGGATTTGACCAGGGTAAGATGCCGTCGGAGGACATCCCTTCAATTAAAATGCAAGCTTTTTACAACAGTACAATCGATACCAAGATACACTCCCCAATACCACTCTTGAATCATCAATAGACGTGATCGCTCTCCTCGGGGTCTGGCACTCTACTTACGCACAAATTCCACGTACCTTTCTGCCCAAGAATGCGATGATAGTTGTGTCTGG
>NW_001890089.1:0-10903 GCF_000143565.1 Laccaria bicolor S238N-H82 | reverse complement strand
CCCGTACGGTGGTCCAATGCCATGCTTGCCCTCCTGATTGTTAATTTGTCTACTCCAGTTGCGCTGGCTTAACGGCTTACAATGCTTTGAATGGACCTAAGCCAATCAAATCTGGTGATTTTGTTCTCGTTCTCGGCACTGGTGGTGTTTCGTTGTCAGTTCGACCCTTTGTCAATGTTGTAATCCCTCACTTTCCCCTCACCTAGCTTTGCATTGCAGTTCGCCATTGCAGCTGGTGCGATCGTCATTGCAACATCCTCCTCGGACGAGAAGTTGAAGCTCGCTGCTAAGCACGGAGCCAAACATACCATCAACTACAGAACGACTCCGAATTGGGATGATGAAGTTTTGAAGATTGTAGGCTCTAGTTAACACTTTCTTGCCTCTTTCCTTGTTCCAACCTTTGTTGTTTGTCAGACGAAGGGGGTCGGCGTTGACCATGTAGTCGAAGTATGTGTGACTTGCAAATGCTTTGGCAGACCATTGTCTTACCCCGTTTCTAGGTTGGCGGAAAGGGGACTCTGCCACGCTCAATTAATGCAGCTCGATATGGTGGCATAGTGCATTTAATTGGTTTCGTCTCCAAGGTAGGTAATAACCTCATCAGTGCCTGCAGATACGCATCGACCCGCGTGATGTCGAAAACTCGGCTATGGCCACTCCTGATGGCCCAATGTTGAGTGAGGTTCTCCAGCAGGGAGACTGCAACGCACCTGCGACGTTTCAGACAGTAATGAATGATTTGTTCGCACCGTACCTTGGCCGTTTTGTGGACATTTACCTTGACGATGTCATGGTATATTCCAATAACCTAGAAGACCACGTAAAGAAGGTGAAATTGGTCATTGACATCTTAAGACGAGAGAAATTTTTTCTTACCGAACGTAAACTGAACTTTCTTTGCGACTCTGTCAAAATTCTTGGACGTGTTGTGGACGATGAGGGCATCCGGATGGACCCAGACAAGGTTGACGCGCTTGTACGTTGGAAGACACCGACGAACCGGGACCTCCTCCGTGGGTTCCTGGGGGCGGCTGGTTTCCTGGCTGACGATATTGATCGTGTCCGGGTCCCTATGGGTGTCCTTCACGCATTAACAGGCGACACAGTTCCTTTTCGTTGGGAATACACTCACCAACGGGCGTTTGAGGACATAAAAAACCTCGCTGTTCTGTGTAAGGATCACCATCGTAAACCTTTGAAGTATGGTGCAGACGTACCACCGGTCAACATAGTCACTGATGGCTGTGGCACAGGGATAGCTGGGGTAGTCAGCCAGGGTGAAGACTGGAAGACAGCCTCCGTCGCGGCGTTCTTCTCTGCCAAGCTGAACCCTGCCCAGCAGAACTACCCTGTGCATGAGATCGAAATGTTAGCTGGGATAGAAACAATGATGCGTCATAGAGACATACTACAAGGCGTGAAGTTCAGATGGTACACAGACCACAAGGGTCTGATACACCTGTTAAACCAACGTGACCTGTCTGGACGTCAAGCGCGTTGGCTGGAGAAGGTGTCTGAATTCGATTTTGAGGTCATATATGTACCTGGTGCTGAGAATATCTTGTCCGACGCCCTCTCCCGGCTGTATTCCAATGATGAGCCTGGAACGGTACGCGCTAGGAGTGAATATACATACCACGATGTTGTCGATAACGACGTCCTAAGCGCGCATGCTATTTCGATGCCTGTCCTTGTTGGAAAGGAGGGCGAGGCAGCAATGCCGACTCGCCGTGTCCGTTCGAAACCAGCTCCCGCAGAGACAGGTCGGCCAGAGACCTCTCGAGAGTTTGCTGCACGCATGAAGGGACATGTTGTCCTGAAAGGCCCAGTAGCAGGAAAGGAGGGCGAAAGCCGGAAGGATGCAGTGGCAGAGAGGTTGACTATCAGAATTCCAGCGCGGAAACAAAATGGATCTAAAAATACGTTGACGGATTCAACAGACCTCGATTCAGATCCAACCAACGAAGATAATGCCGCATCAATTGATGGTGTGCCACATGACGCGCCAAGTGATGCCACGACTGCTGAATTGCCTGAGGCTGCATCAACGCCTCAGACGCTTGTCGAACATATGCATGACAGCGTTAGTGGCATTGATCTGCCTAAAGTTTTAGTGGGGAAGTATGGCAAAGATCCCATTTTCCGTCGTGTCTTAGAAAACCCGAGGCATTTTAAGAACTTCGAAGTATCAGAAGGACTGATCTTTTTAAGACAGAACAGGAGCAAACTACTTTGCATCCCTGATGTTCTGATTGACGGCAAAGGGGTCCGTGAGCTTGTCATTTCGGAGGCTCACTCTTTGCTGGCTCACTTGGGCACGCAGAAAACTATTGCATATTTACGCGATCACGTCTGGTGGAAGAGTCTACTAAATGATGTGAAAGCATACTGTGACTCCTGCATAACCTGCAAGCGTAGCAAGCCTTCTAATCAGAAACCTTACGGCTTGTTGAACCCTTTGGGTGTCCCAACGCGGCCTTGGGAGTCTATCGGCATTGATTTCGTTGGTCCATTACCTGAATCAAAAGACCGAGATGCGTCGTATGACTGCATTGTGGTAATAATATGTTTATTGTCTGCAATGGTACACCTTGTCCCAGGTCGCATTAACTATACTGCACGCCAGGTTGCCGAGTTAGTCTTTGCTGAAGTCTATAAACATCATGGCCTACCTTCTTCGATTGTGAGTGATCGCGACGTACTTTTCACGAGCGCATTCTGGAAACAGTTGCATGAGTTAATTGGCACGAGACTTAATATGTCCAGCGCGTACCATCCCGAGTCTGATGGGTCCACAGAACGTGCCAACCGCACTGTGACGCAAATGATAAGACAATGCGTTAGTCCAAACCAGAAGGATTGGTGTGTGAAACTTCCTGGGATTGAGTTTGCCATCAACTCTGCAACAGCGGGCAGTACAGGCTACGCACCATTTTTTCTGAATAACGGTCGAATGCCGCGTTCCTTTATTTGGAATTCAACGGATAGTTCTGAATACCCTGGGGTTAGCACGTTTGCTCAGAAGATCAAGACAGCTGTTATGACGGCTCACGATAGCATCCTTGCTGCTCGGGTCAAGCAGACGCGTACGGCGAATCGTCGCCGTCAATTGTCCCCGTTTAAAGAGGGCGACCTGGTCTACATTGCTACAAAGAATATGTCGATTCCTAAGAAACTTGCGCGTAAGCTTGTTCCGAAATATGTAGGACCATACCTGATAATCAAGGACTTTGGGAACAACTCTTACAAGATCGAACTTTCGTCTAGGTTGAAGCAGAGGGGAATCCATGATGTCTTCCACGCTTCACTGTTGAGGATTCATGTGCCTAACGACGACAGACTGTTCCCGGGTCGGTCGGACAATCAGATCTGGGAATTTGAAGATGCAGAGCATGAATGGGCTGTCGAACGGATCAAGTCACACGCTGGCATCAAAACTGATGCATTGTTTGAAATTGCTTGGAAATCCGGTGATGTCACTTGGCTCCCTTATCACAAAGTCAACCACCTCGACGCGCTTCAACAATACTTCGATGTGTTGGGCATCGAGTCAGTCGCCGAGTTGCCAGAGGGTAATGGTAAGCCCCCCGCAGATGATGCTCAAATTTTTTTAGGGTTGATCGCGTTGACCGACGGAGTCGGTCAACCTGAGGGGCTATATATCTGTCAAGATTGCGCCCCGTTCTCGCATCCTCAACGTGTTTGCACCCCGCCTTCACATTCTCCAACCCCACCATCGCCATCGAGCTCGTCTTCTACACCCACTTTGCTTACCACTCCCCTTTCTCCAACACACCTACAACCAATGTCTCGCCGCTCGAACACCGTCATCTCTTCTTCTTTCCAATATGTTCGGTATGATGAGCAGCAACGGGTCATCTATGCCACCAATCCCACTACCGGCAACACCTTCATCTACCACCCCTGCCAGGTCCGCTTGTACATGCTTTTCGACCACAACCTACGCAACGGCGTCGAAGTCGACGTTTGCCCCGCTGGCTATTTGAACTTCGCACAAGTTGTGAATATGGAGCCCCAGATTATGGGAGCGTTAGCGGTCACGGAGGACGAAAAGGAGTGGTTGTTGCCCGGGTTGGCCATTTCGCGCAAGGACATCGACCTTAGTTCCTTCGCAGTCGATGGCGGGGTCATCGACCCGGATCTGGAGGCATTGGGCTTCTACAGGAACGGTCAACTAGACGTGGACCGCGTTAATCACCACGTCCGCCTCGCACTGGACCGCCTGCGCCACTACGACAATAAAGGAGGCCGCAACAGACGAGTGAACGACTTTAACGGCGACTCGGGACCTTCGCGCAATGGGCGCCGCGCACCATCCTTTAATCCATTCAAGGTCCCTACGAAAACTATTACCCCTGCGCCATTTGCTGCCGCGACCTCTGTCCAGGCAAACTCCCACGTCATCTCTCCTGCAGTCTCCACCCCTGCCGCGCCGGTTGCTGCTCCCATCGCCCCTGCTCCGTCCGGATCGGTGGATCTGAGTCCTCTTGGGGTCCAATGTGTGATCTAGGCAAAGGTACCTCCATAATGGGTGACTTTCCGTAACACAAATTCTCTAGATTTGAATAAATCGACGAAATCTAGGGTCCTTTGCCGGGATGCCGAGTCTTGTAAGGGTTCAACTTTGATGGAGTCCCTGGTTGGAACCCAGTTACAAACCTTAATCTATTCAGAGGGTACAGACCCCTCGAACAGATTTCAAACGCTGGAATCAACCCTGCCAAGGGGACACCTTTCCTTCCTGGGTACGATTCCTTCCCACATGGCTTAGTCAGCTCTACCTCATCCCCTACTACTCTCCTACGGCTGGGGCATTCTGCTCCCTCTCGTTGCAGTTCAAAGTAGTGTTTGAAAGTCCGGTTAGGTTAGGTTATTGGGTGCCCAGGGGCTCTAACCGAGACCGAGACCGGTTAGGGTTCGTTCCCAGACCCAAAATAACCTAACTGGACCGAAGATAACCGATGAAAACCGGTTAGTTGCAGTTACTAACCGGTTAGGACCGAAAAAATAGAAAATCGATTAAAACGGCGTATATTTCTCATATTCCTTGCAGTAAACATTATTGCCATGCGTCGTAGCTTTAAAACAAGCCCAAGAACGCTAAATTCGGTGAAGAATTGACAATTTTATAATAATATTCTTGAAAGCCTACTATTTTAGCCAATAATTTAGAGATTTGACCATAACTCTGTCAGATTTTTAGCATTTCTCATGCTTTTAGATGCGTTTTGAAGGGGTAAAATAGGGTCGGTTGTAATCGGTCATAACCGGTTTTTTAACGGTTAGTTAACCGCAAAATAACCGGTTATTTCATTTCCAGAATTGACTAACCACTAACCACGGTCCGGTTTTTTCGCGGTTAGGTCCGGTCTGGTCTCGGTTATTTTCCAGTTAATTAACCTAACTTCCAAGCACTAGTTCAAAGCCACTACAGAGTCTATTAGAAGTGTCAATGTCTTATGGCTACAAAATCTCCTCCTGGAAACTGTTGCTCCCTTTACAAACACCCTTCTTGACATCTAACTCACTGATCTACAGCCATGTTCAGCTCAACTTGGGCTTCACCCAGAGTGTGGTCTAATTTTACAGTGGGGTGGATGAACAATCAGTATAATAAACCCATCCACAGGCCTACACGACCTCAGAGCAGCTCAGATGGGAGGGAAGTGAGTTTGTACAAGGCAAGCAAATACATCAAATAGAATCTAATCAGTTGGCGTTACAGTTTATTCACTCCAATAAACTCTCCTGTGAAGTTCTCGTTTCAAACTCCGATAAGGGTCAAATTTATTCATTTTTATAGATTTGAGTTACGGAAAGTCACCCAATTGTCGACACTTGTTGAATAATAAAGCTGATGTGCATCCCGAAAATATTGATTATCAAAATCTCAAATTGATGAACAATAAGAACATTGAGCACATCGAGTGGTCATTTCCGTTATTTTATTCTTCAACATAATCTTCAGCTGAGTGGTGTTGCCATGGCTACCAAGGTTATTTCCCAAAGAAATTGTTTAGATATGTAAATTGAATGTGCTCAACATTGGATAACTTCCCATAAGGTCTAGAAACCTAGACTATTCTCTAAATGTTTGATGGGTGGAGCTCAAAAATATATTCAGTCATTTTTCTAAACCATAAGCCAAGCAACACAAATCTGTACAATTCTTCTTTGGTGACGCGGATCTCATTTAAGATCTCTCTACTCAACCTCATTCCGTGCCCACTGCGCCTCCAGCCTCAATTGATACAGAATTCAGTGAGGAGAACTGACCAATAACATGAAGACAAGCTGTACTTACATGCAATCAGATGCCTGGGTGTGTGGTTTGAAGGAGAGCTGCATACATCGTCAACATGATGAAAAAAACTGTCCTACAAAACCCGGTTCAAATGAAAAATGACTTGTCTGTCTTCCACTGTTGACTCCCTATTGTTTCTCGAGAAATACAAGAAAGATGTAGTGAATAGTTCTTCAGGAGACCAGCTACATAGGTTGGTGCATCTTGATAGATCTTGATGCCTTGCTTGATTTGGATGGGATGCTCAGGGATTGATTGTCGGACAATGAAAAAAGGGTTTATGCAAGCGATTTAGAACTAGAAGAGGGGGGGGGGAGGCCTCGTCTAGATTAAAATCTAGAAGAGGGTGTTCGATGACAAGCGGAGTTCAACTTTGACAGATTGTGACCCATTTGGCAAACGGCATGGCGGCACGTCAGTTTAGAAAAATAATCTAGGTTTCTAAACCTTATGGGAAGTTATCCATTCTTATTGTTCTTCATTTTGTAATTTTGACAATTGATGTTTTCCGGATGCACACCAGCTTCTTTATTTTACAAATGGCCACAATTATGGAGGTACATATGTCCAAATTTGTCCTGAATATTCTTTGGACCCTGTCTCAAGTGTTAGTTTTGTTCAGGAAATTAGTGTAGTGGTAATTTTCAATTCCCGCTCGCAAAACTCCGACTCGGCTGTAACTTCAAATCTTCGGTGAGCGAGCTCATGATCACACTCTCAATCCTATGATCTATCAAAAAAGAAAAAAAGCTGTTGAGCTTTACTGCAATTGCGGTACTTGCTGTGGTCGGTCTTATTTCATCTGTACTCGTAATTTATTATCGGAATTTACCTATTGCACTGCTTTGCTGACTTGACCCACGTGCACTCTTCATCCCGAATGCTCGACTTTATCGCGTTTACCTTAACCCCACCAGACGAACCCCTACAGATACTTCAAGAATTCCTCCATGGTCGACCGGAAACTAGATGAGAATATTTCGCAGTTCTGTGCGGTGACAGGGGCGTCGTGAGTGGCTCACCTTATCTAGGGCCTTCATGATCTTTACTGATCACAGGACTGATCAGCGCGAGAGATGCCAGAAAGTTCTTAGAGGCCCACAAACGAGTAGACGTAGCCATCGACGCCTACTACAACGATCCAAATGCCTTTAGCACTCCCACGAAGCAGAAAGCGAGAGACACAGGCCCACCATCAACGGGTAAACTGAGCACGCTGTTCGATAAATACAAGGGTATGAATACATTGGTTAAACTTATACTCAAACTAATCGCCCCGTAGACCCAGATAGCAAAGAGATTACCGTTGACGGAACCATCAGGCTTTGTGAGGATCTCGCGGTCAACCCCGAGGACGTTGTACTGCTTGCGATTGCGTACGAGCTCAAGTCACCGAGAGTTGGGGAATGGACAAAGCAAGGATGGACAGAGGGGTGGAAGAACCTTGGGTACGTGTTCTTTATCCTCACCGGGCCCTTCGTACACCTCAATCTGGTGTCTTCTTCCAATCAGATGTGATTCGATACCCAGCATGAAGACCACTTTGGTGCAGCTGCGAGACCAGCTCGGACGAGAACCAGACTATTTCCAAAAGGTGTACAATCACACATTTGAGTTTGCGCGGAGCGATGGGCAACGAAGCCTTGGTATGAATATATTTATTTAGCAACGAGGTTCTCAGAATTAACTGTGATTGATTTGTGCAGGCATCGAGACTGCCCAGGCTTTTTGGGGTCTTCTTCTTCCGCATGGGCTTCATGGTGGGGCGTTGGCCCGCGTCGACACCGACGGTGACGTCAGGATGGACAATAAAAGTGATGGGTGGAAGGAAGAGTATACGACATGGTGGTTCGATTTCTTGAACGAAAAGGGCGGCAAAGGCGTCAGCAAAGATACTTGGGTCATGGTTCGTGTTCTAATATTTCATTCAATTGGCTTCCTTCTACGATGCTCCGCGTAACCCCCTTCCGACTAACACTTCTGCATCATTTCCCCAGTTCCTCGACTTCATCCGCTCGATTGATTGCAAATTTACTGAGTATGACACAGAGGGTGCGTTCTTTGCTTACATTACTGGTCAGTGCTAACCGGGATATCGACATTGCTCATCTAGGATCGTGGCCATCGACGATAGATGATTTTGTAGAGTATGCGCGGAAGCGCCTTGCTTCGGGGGTATGAATGCCGGGACTTCGCCAACGTGTCATAGATATTCTTGTATCACCTTAATCGCTTCAGATGTCTGTTAATTGGAATCGCAAGATAGGAATGATTCGTATGGAAAGAAAGATCCCACAAATTACTTACAGTCGTTTTGTTTGGCGTAGATCTAGAGCGCCCAGCGCAAGTTACCTTCCATTCATGAAGGACGAAGTGCGCCTTCTTCAAGAGCTTCAAGCGATTTACAAACCTGGCTCTTGTAACATGTAACCGCAGAGCCAATTTATATATATGAATTCCTAATCCTCAAACTTGCATTTTGAGGCTGTTGTCGAACCTTCGCTAGAATTCGAAGTCGAGATACGTATGGACATATAACTCTTCGGTGCACATCCCTCTTGAATACATAATTCACGACCACAAACCTTCATATTTTGACAGAATGGCTTACTGTCCGCGCGAATTGAAGCACCGGCCTTGAGCAACGACTTGTTGGGCGGGAACAAATCACTGCAGACTTTTCAGATTTTTTTTCGCCAGTGAGGATAGTATATTTTAGCGCATCTAGCTGGCACATGTCCCTCAAGGAGCATGAATCGAGATTCCCATAATTATGCTATGCACGTAGGATCCTACTGCAGCCAGGCTTGTCATGTAGGGAACGAACGGTTTTGAATGCACGCGTGTGGCTGGAAAGTCTTCTGAAGGAGTCCAGAACGTAAAAGCCGGCAATTGTTTGGTGGATCAGTGTCGAATATCGACGAGCCACTGTTATTCACATGAAGTGCACATAAGGATTGCCGATAGTTGATCGGAAGAGAGTTGGATGGCAGCCTCGTTCTCGGCCTCTTTTTCTGACTTGACGCTCCCGTGATGAGGCGTAGATTCACCTCGAGCTGTTATTGGCTTTCCTAAAATGTTGTATATGAGGACGCCACATTTGATCGGCTGAGATCGCGGTGGCTCAGACCAAGGTTATACGAGGGATAAGTTAACGGAGATTGAGGGTGGTCCGGCGGCAGGGCTAACACTTCATCGCGATTCAAGCAGTGTGGCCTCCCAGACACCCCAAATATATAGTTTGACAGCACCAGGAAGATACCAACACTACGGCGAGCTTGTCAGCCACTTGACACGGGGGGAGGGGGGTCCTACGGAAGGCCGTGGCAGGGCGTCTCCATTGGACCTCTATCCATCGGAATTCCGCCGGGACAGCAGAGTGGACGTCGGCCAGCTTCGCTTGTCAGATGCTCCCTAAATTTACTCTCAGCACCAACCATACTCAAGGAAAAGAGAAAGCTCTGTAATGGCGCTTCACGGCGGCGAAAGGAGATTGCGGCAAGGTCGGTGGTTGAGCATGTCAGCCTCCTTGACGAAATCACAGAAAGTAGGCTCATCCGTTAATTCCGGGAGGGCAGACGGCAGCGTCGGGTGATAGGCCTCCTGGCCGAGCGTGAGACCAGCAGTGGGGCGATCGTATTGAGAACATCGGGAGACAAGGTGACAAGGGTAGCATGCTTGTAAAAGGTTACAAAAAAGTCGCACCTGCCACGGCCCGGGTCTGGCGCGAGTTGTCTGTGAGACGAATTAGCACTCGTCGTAAATCCTCCCCCACAGATAAGAGGACTAAGCGACGGGAAAGAAGCTGACCCGTGTACAAGGTTGATTTCCAAGGTCTGGGGGAAGGTTTCTGAGGAGCACATCCAAATCCATGAGGCCTGTCGCGGTTATCAAGTTATCGAGGTCAGGGCTTTTCCCACGATGTTTGTCCATTGACAGCGCATATTTTGCGATTAGGTCGGTGTTGAGGACCACATATTCATGAAGCGGTGTTGTCGATAGGGTTGGCCAAAAGGGACATTCGTACCGCTCAGTCTCGGGTTTTTTCATCGGCGCTTCAATGAGACCATCGACTTCGAGATTCCAAAAATTGGCGCTGGGTTGTTTTAACACTTTGGAAGGGACACAGTCGCCGCTTGCGTTCAACTTTTACAGTCTTTCGGATAAAAAACATTTCCAAATGTCCTGCTATACATGTAGCTCTTACACTTACATCATAAGGGTGGCGGAGCTCCCAGGCTTTTCTTGAATACAGGCCCGGTTGGACGCAGGAGATATCAGCGGTGTCGGCTTGTCATGCTTTGCAGCAAGGTTCCCATCATCCGTCTCCCTGAACCGTCAAAGCCAGTGGCTGCCAGTGGACAGGTGAAAGATCGACGGACAGCATAATCTGGCGCCTGCTTTGGAGCTAGGTAGTTTTGGGTACTGACTGGTCACTTGAGGCCGGTAGTCAATATCATCACTTCGCAGAGCCACCGATTGGCACAAGCACACCTGGATAGTCTTCTCAACGCACTTGGAATCCTCGTTAAGGCAGGAAAACAGAATGTGGACATAAAAGCCTAACCAGAGTCA
>NW_001890090.1:6736-10946 GCF_000143565.1 Laccaria bicolor S238N-H82 | reverse complement strand
GATGGGGGGAGAGAGTGGAGGGGAAGGGTGATGCTGCTGGGCCCTCGTCGCCATTCAGTGCTGGCGGGCCCTCGTCATTTTTTGTGGGCATATCGTTTTTCGGGTGTGGTGGGGGTGGCGTTTTCGTCGGCGCTCGTTTGTCGTCATCGTCATGTGTTGTCGTCCCGGCGTGTCATTGTCATTGTTGTCGCGTGTCGTTGTCATGTGTCATCGTCCCAGCGTGTAGTCGTTGTCGTCGTTGTCATGTGTCGTCGTCCTCGCGTGTCGTCGTCATTTTTGTGGGCGGGGGTCGTTTTTCATGGGCAGTGGCTGGTTTTCATGTGACGTGGCAGCAGGCAGTGGCCGTTTTCTGTGGGCGCTCGTTCGTGTGGTCGGCTTCGCGTGTTGTCGTCATCGTGCTTGCGTGTCGTCATGCTCGCGTTTCGTCGTGCTCGCATGTCATCGTCGTGCTCATGTGTCGTCGTTGTCGCCGTCCTCATGTGCCGTGCATGGGTGGTTGCTGGTGTCGTGCCTGTCGTGGTGAGAACGGAGGAACAGGGTGGTGGGGCATACGTACCCCTTGCCCATGACGTTGCCACGTCATGGGCGTTGTCCCTTGTCCTTGGTCCATCGTTCCGCACTGGGGGTGTCGTTGTCGTTAGCGTGGGCGTCGTTAGCATGGGCGTCGTGTGCATCGTTAGCATGGGCATGGGCGTCGTCGGCGGCGTTGAGATGTGAATGGTGGTGGTGGTGGAAGGGAAAGGGATGGTCACAGCAGTGTGACCATCCCACAAACAGGCAATGTGACGATATGGCACGCCCTCAAGTAAGTCACATGACCTCACCCCGCAGACTGAACAAAATCATGAATCCTTATTGCAGCCATCACTGACCCACACTATACATAAATTATAATCTTTCCATTCATTGATTAATAAAATTGTAGGTATAGCTTGTCTATTGTGTACTCCATTTTCGCTTTTTTAGTTATATTCATATATAATAATAATAATATACTGGAATGACTGGAATCCACTGGAATCCACTGGACTCCACTGGACTCTGACTGGACTGGGCATTCTGCCAGCCAATCTGGCCTGGTAAGAGGGCCACTGGAATCCACTGGAGTCCACTGGAGTCCACTGGAGTCCATATGGATTACGTGGGGGAGGGTAAAGACCTCCAATCAGGCATGGGATGAATGGATGCTCGAGGCACCTGATGGCGACGACGATTATTATCCTGAGGTATGATCTTTTCTTTATCTGTTCTTTTTATTTTAGTCTGATCTCTTTGTTTCTAGCAAGATTGTCTTACGGGGGACTTCGCTGTCCCTGAGCTTACCGACGACGAGCTCCTTCAAGTGCTCCCCGTCATTTGTGATGTGCCCGTCAAGGCCAATCCCTTTCTGGCCTGATCCACGCTTGTCGCTAACCGTAATCCATCGCCTGTTAACAAGGGGTCTGATCAAGAGGACTCCCCAATCTTCGTAAGTTTTCTTATCCTATCTATTTCGTTCTTTTTCTAATTTATTCTTTACTTCTTTTTAGAAACATCGTAAAGGCGTTCTTGCGTCGCCAGGCCTCATGAAGTTTATGCCTTTGCCACCGAACAGTCCTCCCGCTGCCGGCCCTTCTCACACTTCTACCACTCCAGCCACTGGTTCCGCTGACGCACCCATTCCTATCTCCTTGTCACCTACACCACCTCTTGGCATTTTGCCGCCTGTCACTCTGCTCCCAGCTGCATCCGCAAACGCTCCGACGATCCTCGTGGTTCCCCGCCTCAATATTCCTAAGGTGGAGATGCACACACGTCGTGATCGTCCCGCAAAGGCTCTCACCAAGATGAAGAATATGCTCGTACTTGCGCCAAGCACGAAATCCAAGGCCAGCAAACGCAAACGAAGCCCCAGCGAGGAAGGAGAGGATAAGCAATCGGACAAGTCGTTCGTTGCTAGTCCTCCTCCTCGTAAACGTGGGCGACCCCGTAAGAACTGTACGTTCTCTTTTTATCATATTTATTCCTTTTTTAAAAAATCTAACTTCGTGTTTTTATTGTAGCGCCGGAGGTCATCAACCCCGACTTGATGCACGATAAGAAACGCCTCCGTAAGACTTTTTCTTTTTCTCAGTTCATTCCTAGTTACTAACTGAAGGCTTTTTCTTTTTCTTAGTTCCTCCTCATCAGCGGTTTATCGGAGCGTTCAATGTCCCTACCGACTTAGAGCATCTTTTCAACAAGCCTTTTGTAAATAATTTTATTATTTCTTCTCTTTTTATTTGCTCAAGTTCTCTTTGTTCAGATGCCCGAGCCTTGCGTTCTGCGCATTTCACTTGCTGTGAATACAGCCTCAAGCCTGTCCGTCGTGCGGAAGTCCGGAGCATTCTGGGACGTCGCCCTGCTCGCTTGGCTCCTGAACGTAAGTCTTCGAGTTTATATTTTCTAGAGTTTTTCTTTCTAACTTCTTCTATTCTGTAGTTATCGTTTCTCATATCCAAGACGCTGTGTTCGATCAACAGCACATCCGCACGAATCAAGCAATCATCAACTCCCTTATGTATCGTCGGGACACCAACATGCACCGCGCTGCCCAAGCACTCTTCGATCTCGCCGCTATCGAAGGCAAGGAGAGCTTGGTCGGTACTATTTTTCAAATGCAGGACGACTTCGACCATTATTTCCCTTTCATCATGTCCTTCCTCGGTGACCTCAGTGCCCCTGTCGACGATTCCGAAGATGAAGATGCCACCAAGAACTCTCGTGACAATCTGGCAGAGATGGCCGTTCCGTTTGTTTTCTTCTGAATTTGAAAAACTTCGTCTCCAGGTTGCCAATCTCTTCTAGAAAGTCCATCTGCTGCAAAGGTCTTTCCTTTTACATGTTGCAACGTAAAGTGGAACATGAGGATTTTGTCAATCCATCTATTTACAGTAGCATTTGGTCCCATGCCAGGATTAGTTAACATTCCAGCAAGGTACTTTGCATCTGTTTCCACTATTAAACGTCTTACACCAAGTAGCCAATATGAAGCAGCTTCAAGGGCTCTCATGAGTCCAAATAATTCTCTCTTTGGTTGTGACATTCTTGCTTCTCTGTCATTCAAGGTTATTGATCCAAACCTTGCATAGTTTCTTTTTCCTGTATCTTTGTCATCTTGAAAGATGTAAAATCCAACAGCCTTCCATGAGGTGTCTACTGCTAGTACAACTGGGTTGGGATTATTAATATAATCTAAAGGCACCAATGCAGGACATTCTCTGAGACTCTTCTTGAGTTCTGCCATGGATTCTTCTTGAGCAGGCCCCCATTCAAAAGGAGCACCTTTCCTGGCCAAGTCATTGATAGGCTGTGCTTTCTTTGCAAAGTTTTCAATAAACATCCGGCATACCCCAACAGTTCCGAGAAATGCTCTCACATCATGCAGATTTTTACAAGGTCGCCAATTATCAATGACTTTTACTCTGTCTGTCTCTGGTTTCCTTCCTTCATATGTGCATAAATGACCTACTACCACTCTGTTAACATTCTCAAAGTGTTCCATTACAAAATGTCTTATGCCTTCATTTTCTGGTATAGTCTCAAATTTTCCTCCAGGTAACTCATATCTAGTTGCTGGACCTCTGCAAGGCACATCATCAATATATGGTACCGTAACATCTGGTATCTCGTCTTGTAGAATGTATGTGACGTCGTCGTGGAATATTGGTACTGAATTAGTCCAACCCATTGGTAACGTTACAAGTCGCAAAGCACCGAAAGGTGTTTGAAAAGTAGTCAAATCCCGAGAAGACTCCGCTAAAAGTCTCTCATCGTATCCTACGTATAAATCAAACATGCCTCCACATGCCCGACCTGAGAAATGCGTCGCAAGTGCATCTGTTGCAGGTGGTAAACCCGAGTGTGCTATTGTGACTGCATTCAAAGGTTCTAGACTTTGTACAATTCGCAAGCTTTTTCCGTCTTTCTTTAAGACGCAAAACCACCTTGATCTATAAGACGAATTTGAAGGTTCATAAACCCCAGCATCTATCTTTGTCTTAATGATTTTACATACTTCTGAGAATAATCCTGGTGGGATAGGAATATTTTTCAATACCCAGGGTGTATGTGGTATAACAGGAATGTCTACAGGTGGGAAGTATTCTGGTTTGAATCTTCCTCTCTCAGAGTCATCCCATGCAAAAGCCTCATTATTCTCCATCATAAAATGGTGTAATAATTTTCGTTC
>NW_001890090.1:5062-6686 GCF_000143565.1 Laccaria bicolor S238N-H82 | reverse complement strand
GACTTAGAGCATCTTTCACAAGCCTTTTGTAAATAATTTTATTATTTCTTCTCTTTTTATTTGCTCAAGTTCTCTTTGTTCAGATGCCCGAGCCTTGCGTTCAATGCTCCATGGGCAAGAACCGAAAGGAGGAGAAATGCCAGTTTCAAGGCTGGGGTTACCCCCTGCATGCCCTGCAAAACTGCGCATTTCACTTGCTGTGAATACAGCCTCAAGCCTGTCCGTCGTGCGGAAGTCCGGAGCATTCTGGGACGTCGCCCTGCTCGCTTGGCTCCTGAACGTAAGTCTTCGAGTTTATATTTTCTAGAGTTTTTCTTTCTAACTTCTTCTATTCTGTAGTTATCGTTTCTCATATCCAAGACGCTGTGTTCGATCAACAGCACATCCGCGCGAATCAAGCAATCATCAACTCCCTTATGTATCGTCGGGACACCAACATGCACCGCGCTGCCCAAGCACTCTTCGATCTCGCCGCTATCGAAGGCAAGGAGAGCTTGGTCGGTACTATTTTTCAAATGCAGGACGACTTCGACCATTATTTCCCTTTCATCATGTCCTTCCTCGGTGACCTCAGTGCCCCTGTCGACGATTCCGAAGATGAAGATGCCACCAAGAACTCTCGTGACAATCTGGCAGAGATGGCCGTTCCGTTTGTTTTCTTCTGAATTTGAAAAACTTCGTCTCCAGGTTGCCAATCTCTTCTAGAAAGTCCATCTGCTGCAAAGGTCTTTCCTTTTACATGTTGCAACGTAAAGTGGAACATGAGGATTTTGTCAATCCATCTATTTACAGTAGCATTTGGTCCCATGCCAGGATTAGTTAACATTCCAGCAAGGTACTTTGCATCTGTTTCCACTATTAAACGTCTTACACCAAGTAGCCAATATGAAGCAGCTTCAAGGGCTCTCATGAGTCCAAATAATTCTCTCTTTGGTTGTGACATTCTTGCTTCTCTGTCATTCAAGGTTATTGATCCAAACCTTGCATAGTTTCTTTTTCCTGTATCTTTGTCATCTTGAAAGATGTAAAATCCAACAGCCTTCCATGAGGTGTCTACTGCTAGTACAACTGGGTTGGGATTATTAATATAATCTAAAGGCACCAATGCAGGACATTCTCTGAGACTCTTCTTGAGTTCTGCCATGGATTCTTCTTGAGCAGGCCCCCATTCAAAAGGAGCACCTTTCCTGGCCAAGTCATTGATAGGCTGTGCTTTCTTTGCAAAGTTTTCAATAAACATCCGGCATACCCCAACAGTTCCGAGAAATGCTCTCACATCATGCAGATTTTTACAAGGTCGCCAATTATCAATGACTTTTACTCTGTCTGTCTCTGGTTTCCTTCCTTCATATGTGCATAAATGACCTACTACAGTAATTTCAGCCGCACAAATTGTGGATTTAAAACCCGAGAAAGTTCCTCCAGCATATTTCATCCCGTGAACCACTCTGTTAACATTCTCAAAGTGTTCCATTACAAAATGTCTTATGCCTTCATTTTCTGGTATAGTCTCAAATTTTCCTCCAGGTAACTCATATCTAGTTGCTGGACCTCTGCAAGGCACATCATCAATATATGGTACCGTAACATCTGGTATCTCGTCTTGTAGAATGTATGTGACGTC
>NW_001890090.1:0-3961 GCF_000143565.1 Laccaria bicolor S238N-H82 | reverse complement strand
GTGTAACTGGGGCATTATAGAGATTCGCTAAAGCCTCTCTCTCGTGTGTCACATTCTCAATTGGTGCTTGGTGTTTATAAGAAACAGGTCTTTTCTCAGTATCAATAATTGGCTCAAAATTATCAATCTTTATTTCTTCTTTTTGTCTTGGATCATTCAGGTCAGGAATATTTAAGTATGGTAACTGTTTATGCCTAGGCACTGGATCCTCCTCTTCATCATCCCTTGGGAGAAGTGGTTTAGGCTTCTCTTTCGGTTTTGGTATAGCTTTCTGGGTTTTCTTAATTACTACGGGTGGAATTTCTTGCTCCACTTCTTCAATTTCTTCTTCTTGCTCATCATCAGAATCTTCGAATTCTGCTAATTGTCTGTGGTTTTTGGCTTTAGTTTGGTTCTCAAGAGCTTTCTTACTTCTGGTATTGACTGCATTCCTACCAGATCACTCAATCCTTGAACCTACGAGAAACCCTGCTGTCCCTGAGTATCAGCTTGGCTGCGTCTAGTAGCTACATAACTTGCAGCTTCTTGACCTTGACCTTGCTGTCCCTCAAAATATGACAGAATGTTTTTCATATTGTTGACTATGTCAACTTCTTGTGCCGATGGACGTGCCACCTGTGCCGGCACATTATTACCCAACAGCGTATCAATTCAAGTAGCCATTTTATCTAAAAGATCATCTCTCGAATCTCTAATCTGGTTGGTGTATACTGATTTAACTCGAGCATCAATTCCCAACTGGACGATACCTGGCTCTCCGCTGTTCTGGGTGTAAATTTCTCCAGGCGATGCAAACATATTGCTTTGTGCCATCATATCTTTATTGCTAGCTTCCTCAACAATCATTTTAGCAGACTTCCCATTTGTCCCTCTAGGTACTGGTTGTCCTGTGAGCGCGAAAAACATCTTATGACCAGACATTTTAATTTTTCCCGTTCTAATATGTTCTTCCCTATGAGGACAATTCATCGCGAAATGCCCTGTTTCTTCACAGTACCAGCATCCATCTGAACCCATTCTCCAAGTAGGCTGTGTCTGCCTCATGGTGGGTGCTGAGGTAACATGCTGGGTCATTAACGTCTCAGTTAATTTGTTCATTTCTTGTCTAGATGCTTGGAAGGCACTCATTTGTGCTTTTTCACTTGATGTAATTTTATCCATGAGTAACGCAAATTTCTGGTTTAATTCTCGGATATCATCTTCTAGCTTAACACTATGTACTGGCGTAGTATGCGTGTGATGCTCTCATGTTGTCCGTGTTTCTGTCGCATTGACACCAACCCAGGTATCACTTGAAGAGCTAATCCCTTGTGCACGTCCTGCAATAGTCTCAGCCATTTCAATTACATCTAGGATAGGATATGGATCCTCTGGACAGCGTTCTTTTCCTTCAGCAGTTTTTCCTTTATCATCTTTGGAAATTTTAATATTGAGACTTCCTTCCACTTGACCTCTGAAACTATCCCTTAGGCATCCTAAAAACATATCAACTAATTCTCTGTTGCTCACCAATGCGGGTGGCGTCAAGAGTAATTTTTGTTCTGCCCGGAAGCTTCTGGTAAGGTTTTTAAGTGCAATAAAGTCATCAATATCGATGTGCTGATGGTCTTTACAAATTTTTCTTAAATTTGCCAGTCTTCCTTTTCCTGCCATCTTTGCTTCTGGATAATCATCAATCAACACCTGTTTAAACTCCTTGTATTCAACTTCAGGAGCAAACATGTCAAAAGCTTGCCATTCAAATTCCGTCTTTTGGTCCGTGTACCTTCCTAATTGTTTCTTCTTTTCTTGATCATCATCGATACCATGCTCTGTGAACAAGTCCTCCATTTGGTCAATGAATCTTAACAGCTCAATGGGTTTTTCCTTGTCAAAGTTAGGGGCTCCTCGAGAGCCTGGCAATGGCATCGGTCTAGACGATCTTCTGCCTCCAGTGGCAGGAGCTTCATCTTGGGTATTATCTGGCATGTTTGTAATATTTCTTTGGGCTAACGAGTTCGGGTTTATATTATCAGATGCCCTAACAGTTTTTCTACGAGTCGCGCAAGGAGGCAGTTGGGATACTGTCTCTGTCCTTAATGGAAACCTTTGTGCTACTGCTGTTGCAGGTTGCTTAGCTTTTCATTTAGATGGAGGTGGTAAACCTGACGATTCCCCTGCTTTAATAGAATTCGCTGTTTGTCTGATTTTTGGTGCCGTGGTGAACGGCTCTGCACTAGTATTTAAATTGCTTCAAACGCTAGCAGTTTTAATTTTAAACTTTCGTTTTAAAATAAAATGATCCCGTAGATCACTAAACTTTCAAGTCTTTGCTTTATCAAAAACAAAAGGAGACCCTCGCGGTGGGCTCCAGATGATACGCGTTGCACGGGGATGAATGTGAAAGTGCGTAACACACAAACAAGGATCAAGCGCGTCGGGGAAAACCCTATAACACCTAACACTCACTCACACACACACACACACACACTATCACAATCTCGGTGCAAGAGTTCGAGGGCCTTTGGTATTAAGAAATACCACTTTTGTCTTCTTAGGTTTTAAGTCTCAAGAGATTTCGTCTCAAAACGGGTTTTTATTATAAGGTGTGATTTAGAATAGTTCAATAGAACAAAGTATGTCTTTCTGGGAACTTGGTCTCTTAAATGCAAGGTTCTTTGATCACAGTTTCTTTTATTAACACAAAACACGACTTCAATTGACTTTTATGACTCCTGTGAGTTTTTATTATGTCACTATGCTCCAAAACCAAGGGTACAAGTACGCTGTCTCATTTAAATGATACTGTGTTTTTAAAACCTCTTATTCAAAAGTCTCCAAGTAAGTTGACTCCCAAGCATGCTGGCTTCATTCACACTGTACTTTTCTGACCACGAAGAAATCTCCTTTAATTGATTACAACTGTACACCTCCTAAGTCTCTACTTGGAGTGCAACTAGCTGGTCAATGGGGGACAATTGCTTTCCTTTTGACCTGCCAGTGCGCTCCTTATATACTCCAGGAACCCCTATCTATGTTTTACATGTGTTTTAATGCGGGATACTTCGGTCCGAATTACAAATATAAAATTTAATGAACATGTGGTATATTTTGTAGTCTATCTCTGTGAACACTACAGATTTTGTAGTGTCGCGTCTTTCATTTTCAAACGCATCAGTGTTTGATGCGTACGCGGAGTTAGCCGACGTAGCTATTCTTAGCTTGGCATGATCTCGCGTGTTTCTTTCTATGGCCCGGTTTACCGGTTTGACAGATGGCATCACAAAATGATTAATGTTTCCTGATGCGTTGATGCGCATGCGTACGCGTTTACCAATAGTCTTCGGCCTTCCGTCGTTTCCGAGTTTTTAATTAAAATGCCTTGTCTTGGCTCGTCTTTTCATTACGGAGGTCGGGAGACACTCCGAAGGTGTTTTCAAATGTCTTTCTTAATTGTCAGGTGGTTCTTATTATATTTCATATAATAGAATGTGTCTTTTTCTTATGTTTGTACTTGTGACGTTCAGATGCATCAGTCTTTGATGCGTATGCGGGAATCTCCGTACATGCCTTTCTGAATGGCTGTGAGCCATGCTAAGTCTCCGTACGTTTACTACCTAGGTGTAGTTTAGTCTTTCAATGTTTCAGACATGTTGTTTAGGCGTCTATGTTGTCTTTTCTGTATTTCTTGTATAAGCACGAGTTTTCACAATAAATCCATTATGTGTTTCTAAACCCTTTAGTAGTAATGCAATTCTTCTCCCTGCGTTGGGTGTTTACTCTAGAACCTCTTTGTGCTCTATTTCATGGTAGGTGAATCTTAGATAGGATCCAAGTATAATGTCACGACACGTACTGCTGCCAGTTCCAAAGCCTTTGTCCTATTTTCAGATTCCACGCATTTGCATTTTTAGTCAACTGCGCCGGGTATGCGCATTGACTCTTTGTATCATTGCAATTGTATGTAGTGTATTTATTAGAG
>NW_001890091.1:8618-10782 GCF_000143565.1 Laccaria bicolor S238N-H82 | reverse complement strand
AACGAGCTGGTCCCGAACTATAAAGTCCAGTTGGCGTTCCCGGACGCGCCATCGAACTTTCTCGCATACCGCCTTCTGCGAGAATATATACAGTGAAGCGTCAGTTTCGAGAACCGCGAATGCCCCCGATGCAGCTAATGAGTACCGATATGATAAGGATTCCCTCGAAGTTGCACGACGAAAAGAAAGAATGAGGGAGACGCCCGTATGTGTGTTTGGAGGTGGCTATATGCGTACAGTAACAGTGATCCCACACTTTTGCAGGAAGAAGGCAGGCAGCGTGGGGACCATTGGAGGGGCAGGGTACTGGTGTTTGTAGCTGCTATTACATAAATAAAATAAAATAAAATAAAAAGAGGAAAAAAGCAAAAGAAAAGAGAATATTTCTTATCTTATCTTATCTTCTATACATGAGCTGTAAACTACTAGCCCATCCTTCCATTTCCACCTACATCTGGGCAGCTCTGGAGCACTTTCAAGGATGTAGGTTGGAGTAATTAACCCTTTTTTTTTGGTGGGGTGCATGTGAAGCACTTCCACTTTGTTGTTGAATTAGTTTTGACCAAACAGGATTCTTTCTTTGTACATCTACAACCTGGCATTGTGATTTTGTTTCTGAAAGTTTGATGATAACTTACAGTAGTTTTCATGTGTGAAACTATGACATGCGATGCTATAAAATGAAAATTTTCATCCCATTTCCCTTTGCATGATTACCATTCCATATAATTGCAGCTTTGCTCTGAATCTTGGTTTTTCTCTCATGCATAAGCTTTGTAAACAACTAAAAGTCATCAGAATCTCCATCCCAGACAATCATACAACCATCTAAACAAGGGGAAAAAAACAAGGGACACACCAGCTGTACAATATTCTTTCCAGTAGATAGGGTAAAGTTTTCTGGGTGATACAGTCAAGTGTAAGACTTATGCAAGTGCTTGAAAATATCTTACACAGAAAGACATAATCTATCCAAAGCTTCAGTTGAAATTTCAGAAGATTAACAAGCCACAATTTAAAATTATGTTTATCAAAGCAATGAGGTATTACTCTTTTATTTGAAGACTTCAAATTTCTTGTACTCAGGAGTCAATTTCGTCCAAAATGTCTGTTGGATTTCTCAGGGTTATTTCTATGGGATTTCTTTACTATTTTTCCAGTTGTTTTGGCAGTTGACCAAAAATTGCCATAACCCCACATGCCTTTTTGGTAGTTGTAAATGGCCTATGACCTGTGACTGCTGAATTGATAAAAATGGCACAGTAGCAAGTTCAGAATTAAAAAATGTCAATTTCAACTGATGTTGCTGATTTAACAATTTTTTGAACAGTAAAATGCATAAAAATTTGGTAGCTCATACTCATGTAATAATCTCAGTATAATCTCGATTTTATATGATGTAAAAATGTAGTGGAAGACTGCAGAGAGGGCAAGTATTACAGAAGCAGGCTGGAGATTATGGCTATCACATAAGCAAAAGCATAGCCACCTGCTATCACATAAGCATATGCATAGCCACCTGCTATTACATAATAGCAGCTACAAACACCAGTAGACTGCCATTGGAGGTGGTTATATGTGCGAAGAGTGAATTTTGACGACTCGTCGTGGTAGTGGAAAGAGACAACGACCAAAACAAATATTGAGCAATCCATCATCTCCGCCAACTTTGCTAGCTTACCATTCGCGCGCCTGGGAATCTCTCGTTACATTTGCAGAGCTGTCCAGTTCTCCTGCTCGACATTCGCTGGGTGAGTACTTGATCTGTCATCGCTCATTGAGAGTAAACCTGACACGGAATTGCAAGTTCACGCATGGCGCACAAGCTTTCAAACAGGTGGAGGTTTTGGAATGGCTATCTATTCTGATTCGTTCGACTACTTTTTCGCTCACAGCCCTCGTGTCCTCGTTTTCCACGAACGTCTCATCACCGTAATCCTGGTCCGCGGTTGATTTGGAAACCCACGTCAACCACCCTTCGAGTGAAGTGAAAGATCAACGACAAACGGAGAGGCGATCGTCTTGTCGCTGAAGTTTACGTGCGTGCCCTCTTTCATCTACTTTCCTCGAAGCGTCCATCTTCTGATCATCTATCCTACAGTTCACATCGTGCACCATACCCCCCCTTGAACTCAACGCAGGTGCTTCGGGATACTATTAGACC
>NW_001890091.1:0-3647 GCF_000143565.1 Laccaria bicolor S238N-H82 | reverse complement strand
GAACACCACACCCACCCCACATCCACCGAACTTGTTGCGTTCTGGTCACCCTTACCCCCATCTTTGAATACCATATCTTTTTTCTCTTTCAATGGTCAACGGTTTTTTGAGTTTTTGACAGCCTACACCACCCTTTCCCCTCTCTTTTCTTTGTTTTGTTATTTGCGAGTCTGGCTAGGTAGTCGATTGGTTCAGTGTTGATTGGTCTCGACCCTACCCTACCTTCTTACGTCCACCTTCTGCTTCCTTCTTCTAATTATGCATCCTTCTGCAATTGGCCGCCCTCTCTCTCTATATGCTTACTCCCCATCACTCCTCGCGACCTGAGACTCGCTCGCTTGGCTTATGGTTTCTTTAATATCTCTTTTGTTTAATACCTCAATATAACTCTACGCAAACATGACGCAAATGCAATGTACTCGTACGTTGTTGAGTTCCACAACACGAAACTACACAGCGCACCAGTACTACATGGAACTCCACACAAAGTACACCTATTTTGTCCGAGTTTGTAACAAGAAGGGCACGAATGGAGTAACGGAGGTAATGGCGAGTCCGAGTCGGAAGCCGAAATTAGTCAGGAACTTCGAAGGGTTGGACCCTTGGAACTTTGGGAGTCCCAAGAACCCGAGTCGGTTCGGAAGCGCCAAGACTTAGATTGGAGGGAGCCAAGAGGGAGCTCGAGGAAGAGTGGGTGAGTTAGCCAGGAAGCGGTACGGGGTGGATGTACGACCTAGTCAATGTGCGGTCCACGTCAGGCTGCACCTCAGTAGAGTTGCTTTGATTGATCATGAGCTCGGTTGCTTGAAGGGGACCTCGGGCACCCCATACTAGTACTATAGTAGTAGTACTAGCAGTGGACGGTCACATTGCGGAGATGGTGTATGACGGGCCAATAGCGGAGATGTTATATGACAGGCCAATGGCGCGCGTTCATAGGAGATAGGTTTCTTGTTGGGATACCGCCTTGTTACAGTCATGGAGTAGTGAGGGTAGCCATACGAATCGTCGCTTCTGTCCAGCAAACCACCTTCCAAGAGGCTGGTGTCCGTGGTGGGGCAGGTGGGTGGGTTGGTGATGAACGAACATTCAACTGGGGAACTAAGCTGCTCAAGGTAGCGCGCAGCACACCACACAGGTGCGTCGGTTTAAATGCGAAAAAGGATTCTGGCAATTGCAGAAAGTACTAGCAAACACAAATCGTCGGACGGAATGAGGTGTCAAGCGCAAGAAATGAGCCCTAAGGAGAAGACCAAGGGGGTGACGGAGGAAGCTGTGACTACCTTACAAGATGCGTGGTTTGAGTTCTCGTGTGCTACCATGAACAAAACTTTGAGCCTCTTGCCATCGGGTAGCACGTCGCAAATGTTTGGGTTGCGTCGTTCGAATTGGGAAACCTCGACCGACAGTGGAGATCAGGATGCAAGGCGGGATGTGATTTGGGGTCATGTAGGCGCAGGAAGTACTGCCAGCGGCCAAACGCCATGAATATCATCAATTTAAAGGATGAGATGTGCGAAAACGACGCAAGACAAAAGGACCAAGATGAATGGCAGAGGAGTGCTTGACGGAAGATGTGTGGTTTGAGCTCCTGTCCGTTATTGTGAACGATACCTCGGACTTGGCGGGCTCGAGGTAACAATTGCAATGATTGGGATGCAGAATTGCCATACGAAGGCCCTCCGATTCAGGTGAAGTCTTGATCGATAGAAGGGGCCGGGATAGTATGAAGGCAAGGTAGGGACGATATCCTGCCAAAGACAAAATGGATGGCGAAGGAACGGGCCACGAGTAAAAGGTCAAGAGCATGGAGGAGGACGTGGCGAGATGTAGCCGGGAGACAAGGAAGAATTGTGATGCCACACGCGATATAGATGGTCAAGATGCATTATGTTAACGTGGAGCCGCAAGGAAACTAAGAGGATGAAGGATTGCTTTGAGCTTTCGTCCGTTACCGTGAACAAAACGTTGAAGTTGACAAGAGCTGCTCAGGTAGCACGTTCCACATGGGCAATTACAACACTGGAACAGCTCTCTGGAGGTGAAGGCGTTCGGAATAGGAGACCCGCGCATGTCGGAACCCAAGGGGGTAAAGATTCGAACTCTAGACGATGCTGGGTAGATGTATGTAGTGGAAGGACTTTCTGCCCAACATGTGCCAATCAAGCCAGAGTTCTTGAATCCGGAATCTCTGGACGACCACTCCAAGATTCAAGTAGAGTGCTCGAACATGTCGGCACGAGCAGGCACGACCGGTGGATAGCGAGTTGGGGTTGCTGCCATTGTCGTTTGTGGTGGTGGTCGAAGGTGTGGATCTCGTGGACGTGGAAGCAGGAGGGGGCCGGGTCAACGAAGAAACGCCCAAAAGCACATCAACCTCACAACACCCATCAAAACAACCAACGTATACTCTGGCATCTGTACCCTGCTCCCACCCCTCCCCACACAACCATGCTGCTGGCTACACCGTGGTGCGTGAGCGGGATACCACCGAACGTTGGCCCGACCAAGGCTGAGGAGATACCCGAAACGAGGATGGGCTCGAACCCTCGCGCACGGGAGAAAACTGCCTCTTCAGATCCTATGGAGGATCGGCTTGTTTTAACTTCATAGTGGGAGTAAGTTCATGACGAGAATATACTCTAAGAGAAAGAACATACACGAACCACTTCCGCGCGCCTTCCACAGCGAAATGCACCATTTCTTCCTGGCTTTCATCTGCATTCCCGAGGAACTTCTTCGCGATGATAAGTTCTGTCTTGCTGGGCATGAGATCTAGCACACCCTGCGGGACGAGTTTGTCTGCCAACGCGAGGTCCGCGTAGATAGTGAGGTTGTGGTGTGTGAGGAGGGGGGAAGAAGGAGTGTTCGCTCAGAGCCCAGCAGGATCGGATAATTCCAAGAAGACGTGAATGGGTGGTGGCTTCAGAGGCTTCAGCTCGCTTCGTCCGAGAGGGGAGATAGTTTGGAGAGGGGCCAGTATTCGCTCAGTTGGGCGACTCATTAGCTTGAGATTAACTTGTCGACAGTGGAGTTGGGAGTGAGCGCACCACTGTCCTCTGCAGACGCATCGGTGTCATCCATGGCCTTGGATTTAGAGAACCGTCATATCCACCGCACTCCCTATGTCCTTGAGCAACCTCGCGACTCCCTGGTAATCCTCAACGTTAATCAACACCCCTCCCCATTAGTGGCCACGCCCTCTTGCAGGGGCGTAGGTTCTCCCGTCGTCCTGTCCAAGAACCAATGAGAGGAAGTGGATGACGGTGTGTCGAGTTCTTCTGCAGATGCCCTAGGCCTGAGGGGAGAGCCTAAGGGGCTGTCCGTGATAGATGCAAATGCAATGTCTGTACGCACCGTAAGCCAAGCATTCAAGCTGATCCCAGTCTATACACTCCAGTTGGCATCTGCAGACGCGCCATTGTCCTTTCTCGCATGCTGAACGCAGGCTGACGATGTATGTATGTATACATGTGAAGCGTCAGCCGCGAATTCCCGCAATGCAGGTTACGGTCCCGATCCTATGATAACGATTCTCCTTGTTGCAAAACGGAAAGAAAGAATGAGGGAGACGCCCGAACATGGGTTGGGGAACTTCGGAGGTGACTATGTGCGCACAATATCAATAGTCCGAGCATTAGAAAAAC
>NW_001890092.1:10009-10782 GCF_000143565.1 Laccaria bicolor S238N-H82 | reverse complement strand
TCATTTCACAAACGGTTTGGTGGTCCGTTTTCAGGGAGTTTGGGGCTATCCGAACGAGCACACGCACACGCCAAACGGTCCAGATTAAGGTACTGAGAGCTTGTGAGCATGAGTGCAAAAATGCGAATATACAAAGTGATACTTACCTCCATGGGAAGTTGACCGTTTTGTAAACGGTTTTGTGGAGCTTGTTCGTGGAATGCGTAGGTATTGAATCGAGTCCACACTCAAGCGAAACGGACTGCAGGAAGGTACTGAGAAGTTGTGAGGATAATGGTGAATATTCCGCTGATCAAAAGGAATGACTCACAAGTTGAGTCACGGAAATTTCCGAAAATGACGTACTTCCCTTGCGGGCTACCTTGCATTTTGAAGGTAGCCCGCAAAGGAAGTACGTCATTTTCGGGCAATGCCGTGACTCGTCTTTTTGCCCTAATGCCAACCTCTGCCCAGGACCTTCCTGTGGCTCGATTCGCTTCAACGTAGACTCGTTTGGATAGTGCTTCACGTCCCGAAAACGCTCCAAGAAACCGTTTACGAATCCGTCAACTCCTCGTGGAGGTATGTTTGTTTGTACTTTCGTGTTTTTGCACTTCTGCTAAACTCTGCCCAAGGCCTTCCTGTGCCTCGATTTCCTTCAACGTAGACTCCTTTGGATACTACTTCCCGTCCCAAAAATGCTCCGACAAACCGTTTACGAAACCGTCAACTCTTCGTGGAGGTACGTCTATTTGTATTTTCGTGTTTTTGCACTTCTGCTAAACTCTGCCCAA
>NW_001890092.1:6686-8516 GCF_000143565.1 Laccaria bicolor S238N-H82 | reverse complement strand
ACCAGTCTGTTCAATGGCAGCACCCCCTACATATTCCCCTTTGTTATTTTTAGTTGGTACATGCATTCCTGGTCATATCCTCAGGTTTGCCCAGTATTATGCCTTGGACAATATACAACTCTTTTACTACTTCAGGATTGAGGAGACGTTTTCTGAATTGTTGTTTAACAATTTATTGTATTACATTGTATTAATCTGCCTACCCCGCAAAGCACCATGAATTGATTACATTGTATTCTGCCTTCTGTAAACCAGTCACTCAATCCTAGGATAGTTCAATGTGCAGGCATATATGACAGTGCTGTCCATGAGGCGAAGAAGCCCTGTGATAAAATGTTAAAAACAACAGTGTTGATCCACTTGCATTTGCTTACCATGTTGAGCCATTGTGGTGTCTTCCCATGCAGCTTTGTATTTTAATGCTGCAGGATCATGTCTACCATGTACATGAGGATGCATTTGATGTTGATGGTGTTATGCACCAGGGGATGGGTGGCAACTTTGTATAGGTAGTGGAAGCATTCATTCCAGTGTTCATTGTAGACGAGACATCTGCCACCAACCACAAATCACTACTTGACTTCTGGTCCATTGGTCTGAATCTTATCCACAAGATATGTTGGAGGTGTTTCAAGGGTCCCAGGTGCATTGTCTCAAATGAAAATTTATCTAACAATTGCCAGAAAATAGCACAAAAATTAGAGAAAATTGGAATATGGTGCTCATTGTCAGCAATGATGTTACAGTTGAGTGCAAAAAGAATGAAGGTTGGTTCATTTTTCTGGTTCTTTCTAAGAATTTATTGTACCTCAAATGTATTTGTGTTACACTTCCCTTGGTATGGACTAATTTCAGTGAAAGCTGGAGCCTTGAGAAGGTTTTTATTCTGGAGGCCATTTTTGGCATCTGAAAAAAAACATATGCCCTAACTGGAGAGGTAGCCAGAACATACCTCTGGTCAACATGAATGAGCCTATCAAAGAATTAGTCAAAAATACTGAGCGGTTAGGTCTATAGAGGCTTTGGAAAGTGGCTTGTTTTGTCTAAAACAGGCCAAATATGACCAAAATAGCACAAAATGACCATTTTCTGGAGGCTCTACAAGCATAATTGCTCAGTATTTTTAACTTGTAACTTGTTCTTTAATAGGCTCATTCAGGTTGACCAGAGGTATGTTCTGGCTACCTCTCCAGTTAGCACATATTTTTTTTTACAGATGCCAAAAATGGCCTCCAGAATAAAAACCTTCTCAAGGCTCCAGCTTTCACTGAAATTAGTCCATACCAATGGAAGTGTAACACAACTACATAATGTAAAAGAATACACAAATACATTTGAGGTACAATAGATTCTTAGAAAGAACCAGAAAAATGAACCAACCTTCATTCTTTTTGCACTCAACTGTATGAGTCCTCTGAGTTTATAAAAACACTAGTTTATTACCCTCTTTTCTCAAGGATTTTTTTACTACCTCTAACACTATTCTCCCATAAAAATTGATGGTTTGGTAATGTAGAATAATGAACATTTCCTGAAAGGAAATATAGCAATAAAAATAGAAGACAAATCAGAAACAAATGGGGGGCAATGTGCACTATTGATGACAATGTTACATAGCATATTTTCAACTGAGGTTATTTGCACTTTTTGAGTTAAAAATAGCAATAAGAAATTGAGGGAAAGTTACTGCTTGTGCAATATTGGGGAGCATGGTCAGAGTCCAGGAGAACTTTCCATATGTAGTAATCTACTTGAAATTAACTATAAAAGACTGGAAAAATTTAGAGAAAAATGGAGGATAATACACTTCAGTCACCCATTGACAACTGA
>NW_001890092.1:5194-6391 GCF_000143565.1 Laccaria bicolor S238N-H82 | reverse complement strand
TAAGAGAAAAACTTGGGATTTTTTGTAATATAGGGGATAGGGGATTTACCTATTATTTTGTAGGCAGAATACCCTCATTGGGATGTTTGTTGACAGATATTTACCAATAGCTTTGACCCATGTGTAGTATATGCATTGATGTGTGCACTATTTCCTAATTGGGAAAATCATTACACTTTTTTCTGCCACACCTGATGTCAGGCACAGTGCGCATTTAGGTTGGGAACTGTTTCCCATGCTTTTTGGGCTAGAAGAATTAATGGCTAGCATGGTGTGGTCATTGTTAATGATGATGTGCGCACTATTTCCTAATTGGGCCATTTCCTAATTAAGAAAAGTGTTACACTTTTTTCTGACACACCTGATGTCAGGCACAGTGCACATTTAGGTTGGGAACTGTTTCCCACGCTTTTTGGGCCAGAAGAGTTAATGGCTAGCAGGGTGTTGTCATTGTTAATGACAATGTCTGCATATTTCCCAATTGGGAAAGTCATTACATAATATCAGTTTGGTTTGTAGTGTCCGGTTTTTTCATTACAAAATTGTATAGTGTCCGCTTTTTTCATTAGAAGAATGTGTAGTGTCTGCTTTATTCATTAGAAAATTGTGTAGTGTCCGCTTTTTTATTATAACACTTTGTAGTGTCTGCTTTATTCATTAGAAAATTGTGTAGTGTCCACTTTTTTCATTACAACACTTTGTAGCGTCCACTTTATTCATTACAAAATTGTATAGTGTCCGCTTTTTTCATTAGAAATGTGTGCAATGTCCCCTTCTCTCATCACAAAGGTGTGTAGTGTCCGCTTTATTCATTACAAAATTGTGTAGTGTCCGCTTTTTTCATTACAAAATTGTGTAGTGTCCGCTTTATTCATTACAAAATTGTGTAGTGTCCGCTTTTTTCATTAGAAAACTCTGTAGTGTCCACTTGATGCATTACAAAATTGTGTAGTGTCCGCTTTTTTCAGTAGAAATGTGTGCAGTGTTCACTTCTTTCATTACAAAACTTTGTGGTTTGCCTTTCTGATATCTTGTAGCTTCCTGGGGATATAGCTCAATGTTTCAGAGAAACTGACCCCAGCCAAAGACCTCTTCATCACTTAGAATCCATACACAAATTGTGTTTTGACTGAGCATCAAGTGTCCTAATTGTCCCCTTGGCCAGCTTCAGTCATGTTGTCCAACATTCATTGCATC
>NW_001890092.1:0-1246 GCF_000143565.1 Laccaria bicolor S238N-H82 | reverse complement strand
AACGGACCAGAATGAGGCACTGAGAGCTTGTGAGGATGTGTGCAAAAAAGCGAATATACAAAGTGACCTACCTCCACGAGGCCTCAACCATTTCACAAACGGTTTGGTGGTCCGTTTTCAGGGAGTTTGGGGCTATCCGAACGAGCACACGCACACGCCAAACGGTCCAGATTAAGGTACTGAGAGCTTGTGAGCATGAGTGCATAAATGCGAATATACAAAGGGATACTTACCTCCATGGGAAGTTGACCGTTTTGTAAACGGTTTTGTGGAGCTTGTTCGTGGAATGCGTAGGTATTGAATCGAGTCCACACTCAAGCGAAACGGACTGCAGGAAGGTACTGAGAAGTTGTGAGGATAATGGTGAATATTCCGCTGATCAAAAGGAATGACTCACAAGTTGAGTCACGGAAATTTCCGAAAATGACGTACTTCCCTTGCAGGCTACCTTGCATTTTGAAGGTAGCCCGCAAAGGAAGTACGTCATTTTCGGGCAATGCCGTGACTCGTCTTTTTGCCCTAATGCCAACCTCTGCCCAGGACCTTCCTGTGGCTCGATTCGCTTCAACGTAGACTCGTTTGGATAGTGCTTCACGTCCCGAAAACGCTCCAAGAAACCGTTTACGAATCCGTCAACTCCTCGTGGAGGTATGTTTGTTTGTACTTTCGTGTTTTTGCACTTCTGCTAAACTCTGCCCAAGGCCTTCCTGTGCCTCGATTTCCTTCAACGTAGACTTGTTTAGATACTACTCCACGTCCCAAAAATGCTCCGACAAACCGTTTACGAAACCGTCAACTCTTCGTGGAGGTACGTCTATTTGTATTTTCGTGTTTTTGCACTTCTGCTAAACTCTGCCCAAGACCTTCCTGTGCATCGATTTCCATCAACGAAGACTTGTTTGGATACTACTTTACGTCCCGAAAACGCTCCGACAAACCGTTTACGAAACCATCAACTCTTCGTGGAGGTACGTCTATTTGTATTTTCGTGTTTTTGCACTTCTGCTAAACTCTGCCCAAGACCTTCCTGTGCATCGATTTCCATCAACGAAGACTTGTTTGGATACTACTTTACGTCCCAAAAACGCTCCGACAAACCGTTTATGAAACCGTCAACTCTTCGTGGAGGTACGTCTATTTGTACTTTCATGTTTTTGCACTTCTGCTAAACTCTGCCCAAGACCTTCCTGTGCCTCGATTTCCCTGAATGTAGGCTTGTTTGGATAGTGCTTCACGTCCCGAAAAT
>NW_001890093.1:1995-10717 GCF_000143565.1 Laccaria bicolor S238N-H82 | reverse complement strand
CTGCTGGAAGCAATAGATGCAGTGGTGGTAGAGATGTAAGAAGGTAAATTGTCACATGGCTACTACTGACAAGTATGGAAGGGAGTCATGTGATACAAATGCTAAGTAATGGAAGGTAAATGATACAGAGGAAGGGTAGGATCCCATATACCTGCTACAATGAGGGTATCTGTGAACGGGTCTATGTACCCCTGGGTTTTTCCAAACCTATACTCATACCTGTCGAAACCCATACTCTTGGGTGTGGGTACAGGTTTACGTGGGTAGGGGTACAGGTTGCACTAAAGAAAACCCAGGTTACCCATGCCAATCCCTACATATACATGGATCCAATAAAAATGACACTTGAAGATGATCAGTCAAAGGGAATGCACTGAGTACTTCAAGAACATGGATTCAATGTTGCAAAATTATGTGCTAAATGCTCTCCAGTGTGCCCCATCCGAAATACCAATTGCTGCATGGCTCATCTGCTGAGTTGACAGGATGACTTCAAATCAGCCCTCAATGAGGAGATATGTATACATGAATACAAGAATATGTGTATATGTGAATACAAGGATATGTATATGCATGGATACATGAATACAAGGATATGTGTATGCATGGATACATGGATACATGTATATGTGGATACATGAATACAAGGATATGTATATGCATGGATACATGGATACATGTATATGTGGATACATGAATACAAGCATATGTGTATATGTAGATACAAGGATACAGGAATATGTGCATACATGTATACAGGATATATCATAGACAAATGTTACCTGCTGGTAACCCACTGGTAATGTTACCTGGTGCGCAGGTAATGTTACCAGTCTGAATACCTAAATTCTTGGCATATATTGCCATTGTTCCTCATATTTTTATATTAGTTCTCAGTGTATCTACATTGTCCCTTTAGCTGGTTTAGCCAAATATGGAATGTGTGGCTCTCAGAGCCATTATCAATATTTTTGTGACAATGTGTTGAAGCATCGCATGAGCCTGCTCCTAGTTGGATTTAATTATATTAACCCCTTCAAAATAGCATTTAGAAGCTTGAGAACTGCTTTTTCAATGAGCCCTCCCAGAAAAATGGTAACATTATTTTTGCAGGCAATAGTTCTGAAGACCAAATTCCAGCAAAGAACCTCATTAAAATGTTAATGGTGCATTATCTGAATTTTGATGAGTCTCACTACAGATGTGGCTCTTAAAATTTTGTCTTTATTCTTGAGATATAGTCTATTTGGTACATCTAAAAAGGTTTCCTCAATTGCGGAAACACCTTTCAATGCCACAATCAGGGCCTCACTATCCACTATCATTGAGTTCACATTTGAGGATCCCGTTTTTGAAGGAAAGGCAGGAGCTGCAATAGCGGTTTCTACCTTCAGGATGCATGGTTTCCTCGATCAGGGTCACCTCACTCGAACAGATGAGGGGGTCACACAGGAGCTGCATGGAGGGGGGGACTGAGGTCCAAACAACCCAGTTGGGAGTTCAGGGATGCCCAAGGGGAGGTCTTTACGCTGCCACTGCTTTTCTGAGCGGACTCCGGCCGGACTCCGTCGGACTGACGGTACAGTACTTTACTGTGCCCTACCTATTCCTGTCAGACTCCGGTCATTCCAGCAGAATCCGGTGGAATGGGACAGGACTCAGACCGGAATCCAGTGGAATCCACCGGAGTCCAGTGGATTCCTGTGGATTCCAGTTGAATAAGACCACAATCCACCATAAATAGCAGTACTTTACCCAACCCCACATGCTCTAATCAGTGCTGATCAGAGTTTCTACAATCAGAATGGACCAGCACTGAGCTAGAGGTCAGGTGACTTAATCTGCATTGATTCAACTCCTCAAAACTCTGAATTTCTTATAAAATTCACACCTAGTCAAGTCATATATCTCAATAGATCAGGTTTTAATGTATTTTATTAATTACATAAAAACTATTTTACTACATACAGTGCATATCAAAGGGGACAAGGAAGAGGGGATGGACAAGGGGTAGGGACAAGGAAATGGGGAGGGACAGGGAAGGGGGTATAAGGAAATGGGGATGGACAGGGAAGGGGGAGGGAAAGGAAAGGGGGCAGGGACAATGAAATGGAGAAGGGGATAGGGACAAGGAAATGGGGAGGGACAGGGAAGGGGGAAGGGGGTACATGGGGGTACATGGAAATGGGGAAGGACAGGGAAGGGGGGAAGGGAAAAGGAAGGGGGGGAGGGAAAGGAAGGGAGGGACAGGGAAGGGGGGAGGGACAACACTCATCGCCGTGTGTAAGTGGTGAAGTGGGATGCACTCGTCGTCGTTGTGTCATGTGGTGGTGGTTATTAGTGAGATGGGAGGGGATGAAGGAGCCTTGGGGCACTCACCTTTGTGTGAATGATGAACGACGACATTGTCATCGTCGTTCATCGTTTGGTTGCCACGTCGCTGACAGCGACGTGGCACCTTGGATTCCCACGTCGTCATGCGTTGACGTGGGTGTCCATTAACATGGGCGTCCGTTGACGTGGGCATCCATTGGTGTGGCCGTTGTTCGTTGGCGTGGTCGTCGTCCGTTGACGTGGTGGTGGTCCGTTGACGTGATGGTGCATGTTTGTGGTCCGTGGGCGTGTTGTGGTTTGTGGGTGTGTTGTGGTCCGTGGGTGTGGTCATGGTGGTCGTGTGTTGATCTGGTCGTCCCTCATCGGGATCAGAAATCAGTGAAAAGTGCGAAATTGGCATACTGTGACCTGGTCATTTTAGATAAAAATTATATGAAGTGGTAGAAGGTAGGGCTGGGGTAGCTAGAGGGTGGTTTAAAAGGAATTACATGTAAGAGTTGATGCCTTTACATAGTCGGAAGTTGCGCCGTGCGGTCAAATTTAGCATCCAAAAGTTGCGCGCTGGGCGAAAGTTGCGTGCGCTCGGAAAGTTGCGTGCGGGGATTAAATGTGCAGAACAACCGCCATAAAACATAAGCGCAAAGGGCGGCATTTATTCTTAGCACCTGCCTTTTATATTTAAAGTTCAAGGCGGAATTACCTTGCTTGTCAAGGTCTATTTCCACAGTCATAATTATGTAAGCCGTCATACTGTCCCCCAAGGTCATACATCACTTTTATTTCAGCCGAAGCGTTAGAGACCGCTCTAGACTGGCTGCCAAACACAACCAAGCCAATCCGTCGTACTGCCCCAAGGTCATATATCACTTTTATTTCAGCCGAAACGTTAGAGACCGCTCTAGACTGCCGCCAAACCTAACGGTGCAAATTTGCCATCCAGTTACTGAGAGATTTCTGTGATACTTACTCAGTCTACTGTCTTCAACAAATCTGCTCAAATTCTTCAACTTATACAATACTACTTACTAGTAACAATACTGACCAAAAGATGATAGATGCCTGCTACGTAAGTAGTGGGTCACACTTTTTTTGTAAATACAAGCTTCAGACCCATCCACTTTCATTGGCTGCGAGGAGCGAACCGCGTAAGTGGTTCGGCGACAAGCAGCCAATAAAAGATCACAAACTTACTCTCATTTTTAATCACCATAGTGGGCTTCAAAGCGCCCGCAGGGGCGCTACAGTGATTATTATTATTTATTTTGCATGAAATACAAGCAAGGTTTTTGTTGACATTGGAACAATGTCAAACTCTAGTCTCAAAACTGGCTGCTGTTTGATTAGTATTGTTAGCCCAGGGTTCTTGTACGAGTGAATGGATAATCTAAATGTGCTCATAATTTTCGTTCTGTTTTCGTTCTGGTTTATTTAGGTCAACTTTTAACCACAAACGTCCAAAGTCAATTCAGCCGCCCCGCGTGAAGGACGATCCCCAATGCTATGAGCAACCTGTAACCCTCCTAACTGCTCTGATACCCGTCCGCCCACCTCAACCACTCGCCCCACACACCAATGCGTGCCATAAACCAAAACTGCAGGGACATAACCACCCCTACCATGGAACAAATAGTGATCACACTTTCTGGCCAGGCGTCGAAAGCCACAAGCTCGAGGAAGAGCATGAGGGAGAGGGCGGAGATGAACATGCAGAGACCTGGGACACGTGCTGAGAGGGAGAAGAAGAAGTAAGAGCCATATACATCCCGAGCACGAGCCTGGATCAGGAAGGGTTAGAAGAGACAGCTGAGTAGGAATAGGAACATACAATGAATGTCTGTAGGTCTGCCCAGTTGCATCTTAGAAGAAACCACGCGTCACATGCGATGCCGAGACCAGATGCAATGCTGCTCGTAGCAATAGCACTCCGAGCGTAGGAGTTGACATCGAATAGTGACCCTGGGGAGATGGAGAAGACGGCTTTATCGACACTGATGTAGGGGACATCAGCAACTCTCTGGGAACGAAGTTGAATGTACATACGCTGCTAGTGCGACTAGCTGTATGAAGAGATCGGGTAAGAACGGAATCAGGGAGGGAACGAAGAGAAGAGTGCTCACCAAACCTCCGATATAGGTCCACTCCGTCTGTAAGCACGCAAACACCTTGTCATATACTGAGTCCGTAGTAGCTTCCTTCAGTTCGCTGTACATCGTAAATGACGCCAGCACTCTCTCCATCAGCGATAGCGACAGAGCGGCAATTTGACGATTTGTTGGGAAACGAAAGTGAATTCGTAAAGGCATGAGGTCGGGGATGATGATGTGAAGGTCGACGGTCACAGGGACGACTTTGGGGGCGGATTGATCTGTGGCTGCATCGTGAGACCGATGGTGGAAGGCCATTTTTTCAACTAGTGCGACACCACAGATGTGGGATGCTGAGAAAGGTCCTCGAGCAACAGCTGCAGTTTCTATTGATTCGAATGCAACATCGCCCACAGCAGCTACCAACCCCCATTCCCAGAGATCAGACAAAAGACGATTGCTGCATGCACAGCGACTGCATGCTCTTTGCGACTTTTCATTGCTTGTAGACGAGGCCATCTCCCACAAACGTTGCACCATAGCTTGACGGACATCCCTCAAATAAATTTATACCATGAAGAGAATTGTTATCCTGGTCCAAGTGCTGCACGCAAATCCACACGCAGTCCCGTTCATCGCGTCGAAGCCAACTATCGTTTATTGTGTCGTGTCACGTGATGGCAAATGTTCAAAGCCAACCATTCTGCAACCGTCAACCCAATGAAACCGTCTAGAGTGGTGACGACGAGGATGGAAGCGCGTTGATCAACAGCGCATGGGGTGACGGCTACTGACATTCAGATAAGACTGGTAAGTTTGGGTAAAGAAAAGATAAAACCTACCTTAATGACCAATCGTAAACTGCATATTACGAGGAATTCGAGCATGAGTTGGGCTTGAGAGTGAAATAATAAGGGATTAGAGTGCAGAGAGATTTTGCCCTAGAAAGAGTGGTTGGGGAAATTGCAATTTTGGCGCGAAGTGAAGCCGTGGACCAAATCCTCCTGTTATCACTGAGTGTGGTCGAGGGTGTCGCACGACTGCTGCGCGCGAGTCATCGCAGGAGATGCTTCGATCGGGGATCAGCCGCTGCATCAGCATCTTTGCGAAGTGAGAATTTGCTCCGTGGCCAAGGTATCCAAGAACGAAGATGGCAGCACAGAGATGACGTGTTGGGCAAAGCGCGAATTCGCTCAATGGCCAAGGTATGTACCTGCAAGGGTCATTGAGGTGCTCGCTGGACAACCAGTTTTTCACTTCCCCAATGATCCGTTGTGCCTGACAACGAATAACACAGAAGATGAGCCAGAAATCGGACACAAAGGTTCCTCACACAACGAGAAGGCCCAGTTGGCAAATACACTATGGGCCGCCCATCCTGCGACCCCCTGGGTCATCAGAGTAGAGTTTCCATTTGTAGCCTGCCCAAATGGCGAGAAGTGCATCATCGAGCAAGTGGTCTTCTCCAACGCCTCGACAAATAGGTCCGTTAGCGCCTAGACAAATAGGTCCTTTAGCGCCTTCGGAACGCATCATGAAAGTCGGTTGGTACAGGTTACCAAGTATGGGTTCATAAAGGAGCAGCGGTCAATGTGTTCATGTCGCCTGATGTCAACAGTTTGTCTGGCAGGTTCAGACCCTTCCCACCCGGGCAAAGCGCGAATTCGCTCAATGTCCAAGGTATGTACTGGCAAGGGTCATCAAGCTGGCAGGTTCAAACCCATCCTACCAAGGGCAAAGAGCGCATTCGCTCAGTGTCCAAAGTATGTACTTGCAAGGGTCGTCAAGGTGCTCGCTGGACGTGCCTAGTAACAAATAACTAAGAAAATGAGCCAAGCGTCGTACACAAAGGTGAGATTAGTGACCTCTTGCAGCTCTGGCATTCCTTGAGGGTCCGCAAATAGGATGATGTAACCCCTTCGTCCTCGCACAACGAGAAGGCCCAGTTGGCTAACTGTATCGGCCGCCCCATCCCACGACCCCCTGGGTTGTTGGAGTAGAGTTTGCAGTTGCAGCCTGGCGAAAATTTCATCATCGAGCAGTCTCCTCCAACGCCTGGACAAATAGGTATGTTCGCGCCCTCGGAAGGTATCATGAAAGTCGGTCGGTACAGGTTGTCAACTATGGCTCATAAAGGAGCAGCGGTTGATTTGTTCACGTTGCCTGATGTCAACAGTTCATCTGGCAGGTTCAAACCCTTCCTACCCAAGGGCAAAGCGCGAATTCGCTCAATGGCCAAGGTATGTACCTGCAAGGGTCATCAAGATGCTCGCAGGACGTGCCTAGTAACAAATAACTAAGAAAATGAGCCAAGTGTTGTACACAAAGGTGAAATTAGTGACCTCTTGCCACCTGATACTGCCAGTACTATGTATCAGATATAGTCTATTGACTAAGTCTACCTATGCATCACAGCAGTCAATTGACCAACCTTCCTAATCAGGAAGGTAGCCTTGCTGAGCTCCCTAGAGCCAGCCTTGGTGCTCACTGATTCCCACGGCTTGCTCACTGTTTTCAGGGTCCAAAAGCGCACTTCCAAATGTGGTTGTTTTCAGGGTCCAGGGCACATTGCCAAATATGGAAATGTGTGCTTATCTAAAGGAAAAATAGCAATAAAATAGCAGAAAAATCAGAAAAAATGGGGGATGGTGGTTATGATGGTAGGTTGTTTTCAGGGTCCAGGGGATGTCCAAATATGGCAATCTATCCAAACATGGCCAGAAAATACCCGAAAAATCAGGAAAAATTGGGGGATGGGGTGATGATGTTAGGTTGTTTTCAGGACACATAGTCAAGGACACTATAAACTAAAGTGAACTACAAACTTTTGTAGTGAAAAAGCGCACACCCTACAAACTTTTGTAGTCTCAAAAAGCAGACACTTTAAATTTTTGTAGTGAAAAAGTGCACACCCTACAAACTTTTGTAATGAAAAAGCACACAATACAAACTTTTGTAGTCTCAACAAGTGGACACTTTAAGCTTTTGTAGTCTACTGCAACATACCCCAGCCATTTCTCCATCAAATATGTGCCATGAATGGGATGGATGGGTCAGGCTGACTTTGGATGACCTTTTAACCCTAACTCTAACTTTATAGTCTAAGTCTGACTTTTGTAGTCTTTTGTAGTCTGTCAGTAAACTTTGTAGTCTAGGTCCAACCTGTAGTCTTTTGTAGTTTGTCAGTAAACTTTGTAGTCTAAGTCTGACTTTTGTAGTCTTTTGTAGTTTGTCAGTAAACTTTGTAATCTAAGTCCAACTTCTGCAGTCTTTTGTAGTTTGCCAGTAAACTTTGTAGTCTATGTCTAACTTTTTGTGTTGTAGTCTTTTGTAGTTTGTCAGTAAACTCTGTAGTCTAAGTCCAACTTTTTGTGATATCTTGTAGTCTATTAGTAGACTTTGTAGTCTGTCAGTGTCAGTTTCCCTTTTAAGGCATGCACCTTCCTTTTTTTGGTCATTTTCCCCATGATACAATAATTGTAGCCCTTTCTTTTAGCTTTCTAAATGTGTTGAAATCATGTTGTTTGGTTTGGTTTTCATGGAGAAAAACACAAAAAAAAAAAAAAACACAGTGCTTTTCAAAATCTTTTACATCATGTCTCCACAACAGGAGCACTTCAGAACATAATTCAAACAGATTCAGGCAGCTACAGCATAGGACTACAACTTTTGTTTTTGACCATTTTTGGTAATTGATCATGTGACCACCATCCCAACACCCCATTAGATGGACCCTGATAGGTAGAATCATTCTTATCTTGTTTTTCTTCACTTTTTGGTCAAATAAGGTGAGCTTTTCTTTGGGGTGGGCCCTGAAGTTGACCCTGAAAGTAGTGCCTGACATCCCTTACACCATTTACATTTTTCTGGCTTTTTTCTGATATTCTGGTTATTTTTCATCAGAAACAAAGAAGTTTCCTTATTTGGATGTTGCCCTGAACCCTGAACATCATCATCAACAGTGGGAACCATTTGTATTTTTTTCTGATTTTTTTGGTGATTATCTAGCTATCATTGGATAGATTACCATATTTGGAACTAGACCCTGAACCCTGAAAACAACCCAACATCATCACCACCATCCCCCAATTTTTCCTAATTTTTCGAGTATTTTTAGATAGATTACTATATTTGGATAGACCCTGGACCCTGAAAACAACCCAACATCATCATCACCATCCTCCAATTTTTCCTGATTTTTCGGGTATTTTCTGGCTATTTTTGGATAGATTACCATATTTTGACATAGCCCCTGGACCCTGAAAACAACCTAACATCATCACCCCATCCCCCAATTTTTCCTG
>NW_001890093.1:0-1489 GCF_000143565.1 Laccaria bicolor S238N-H82 | reverse complement strand
CCTCGTCGTCGTCGTCGTCGTTGTCCGCTGGCGTGCGCGTGATTCGAGGTGACCGCGCTGGTCGCGGCGACGGTGGTGGTGGTTGTGGTTATGGTTGTGGTTGTGGTTGACAGCAAAACAGAGATGCTGATGGTGACGTCGGCAAACGCCGTGACTCGTTTAGGAAGGTGGGCGTGAAGGTGGGTTATATAGAATAAATGTTTGTAGAATTTTAATGGCCATATGGTGTAGTGGAAATATTGCTGCTTGGACTTCATGTGACATTTCCCGAGCCTAGAGTTCAATCCTTATGCATCCACTTATTTTTTTATATATTATAATAACAACAACAAATATTGGAATTCATTGGAATCTCTCGGAATCTGTTGGAATTTGACTGGAATATACTTTCCATTGGAATTCCATGGAATCTGGTTGGAATTCCAATGGATTCCAATGGAAACTGTTCCGGGAGGCTCCCGGATTCCGACCATTTCCACCGGATTCCGTTGGATTCCATTGGAATTTCTGTGGAATTGGAAACCAGAATGGCTGAGGCTCCAGCCAACTAGTTTCCGTCGGAATTCCATGGAATTCCGACATTCCACTTGGAATCCACCGGAATCCACCGGAACTCATGGGGGATGGTAAAGACCTTGCACATTTAGATTATCCATTCACTCATACAAAAACCCTGGGCTAACAATACTAATCAAACAGCAGCCAGTTTTGAGACTAGAGTTTGACATTGTTCCAATGTCAACAAAAACCTTGCTTGTATTTCATGCAAAATAAATAATAATAATCACTGTAGCGCCCCTGCAGGCGCTTTGAAGCCTGCTATGGTGATTAACAATGAGAGTAAGTTTGTGATCTTTTATTGGCTGCTTGTCGCCGAACCACTTACGCGGTTCGCTCCTCGCAGCCAATGAAAGTGGATGGGTCTGAAGCTTGTATTTACAAAAAAAGTGTGACCCACTACTTACGTAGCAGGCATCTATCATCTTTTGGTCAGTATTGTTACTAGTAAGTAGTATTGTATAAGTTGAAGAATTTGAGCAGATTTGTTGAAGACAGTAGACTGAGTAAGTATCACAGAAATCTCTCAGTAACTGGGGATGGCAAATTTGTGCCGTTAGGTTTGGCGGCGGTCTAGAGCGGTCTCTAATGTTTCGGCTGAAATAAAAGTGATATATGACCTTGGGGGCCAGTACGACGGATTGGCTTGGTTGTGTTTGGCAGCCAGTCTAGAGCGGTCTCTAACGCTTCGGCTGAAATAAAAGTGATATATGACCTTGGGGGACAGTACAACGGCTTACATAATTATGACTGTGGAAATAGACCTTGACAAGCAAGGTAATTCCGCCTTGAACTTTAAATATAAAAGGCAGGTGCTAAGAATAAATGCCGCCCTTTGTGCTTATGTTTTATGGCGGTTGTTCTGCACATTTAATCCCCGCATGCAACTTTCCGAGTGCATGCACCTTTCACCCAGGGGATCCTCTAGAGT
>NW_001890094.1:7742-10689 GCF_000143565.1 Laccaria bicolor S238N-H82 | reverse complement strand
TATCTTTTTACGGGACTCGGGCTGGTTTCCTGAACTGGGGAGTAAATGGACGAGACACCTCCACTGCGTCCGATCATCCAGTGACGCTTGGAACCTTTCCGCCTTCCTCCAACTTTCCTCCATTAGACTGGACTGGCTCTCGTCGCACGCCGGCACGGACACGGTACCCTTTTTACACCTCTCCTCCACGGTTGAACACTTCGACTTGCGTGGAAGATGGTGGCCTAAGCCTGAGGCGGTTCAAACTATTACTAATACCCCAGGCTTTGGGTGTTTGAAGACGTTGAAGATGGTGCTAGACACGGTGTGGTGTGGAATTTGCCATATGTGCCGTTTGGTCCGGTTCAAAGACAGGCCGACGGGGGTGGTATATGAGGGGGGTTTGGGGTTGCCTTTCGACTATGCGCGTGTTCTAGCGCCACTTAAATACCTGGAAGAGGTTGTGATTATTACACCCAACCACCGCCCTGGGTGGACTACATTTGGTTCGAATGCAGACACAAACTCGGAGACGACGCTCACCTCCGACACAAACGTAAACCCGAACTTATGGTCGGGTGAATGCTATGTCTGCGTGAGGGTGGCGTACAAAGAGGATGCGTTCCGCGAGAAGTGGGTGGCTAGGAAGAGACGCGTCGGTCTGGCCTGCGGTGATGGTGATAACGATGATGGTGAGAAAGATCTGAGGCCACCAAAGTTGAGGAGGGTGGAGTATCGGTTCTCTACAGGGTATCTTTGAGCACTAATACAGGTCAATCACGATGTAATCCGCATTTCTTCGGGGTGGATTCCTCTACGGGGTGAGACTCCCTGCCTTACATGCTTGTGCACAAGTTGACTGTTGTGCGCTTTACAGCTCCACCAAAAAAAAAAAAAGAAACAAGAAAAGAAGAAGCCGGTGCCTTCACAACCAGTTGTTACTCATTGGGACAGCTCCGGAACATATTCGCCTGGCTCACAAAAAAGTTCAGAAAAGCCGACCCATCCTTGTATGTTTTTAAATCTAGTTTTTGCAGTGCTTGGACCTCTGTTGATTGTTCCCTTCGAGCAACAGCATAACATATAGCGTGCTGGCGGTACGAGCTCTTCTTCGAATATGGGTGGAGGAGATGATTTGTTGTTGTAGTAGTCTTTGATGATTTGTTGTGTGCCATAGGCGATAGACTTTATTTTCTCTCTTCCTCTTCAATTTATTCAAACACAACGTTGGGCAACGTTATCTGACCATTTCCTCTTGCTTCTTGTCCCCTTGAATACCTCAAATCTCATTGGGGACGATACTAGTACCAACGTCTACACCTCCACCATCTGGCAGTCCAATCCAGTTTACGCCATCTTCATGAGTGCTACCAGGATAATCCGTGAAATTATACGTCCTAGCCACCTCTGACTAGATCATCCGCGGCGCTAAGCCTAATCTGATCACGACAAACGTACTATGCATCCCGAATTGCTTGAGTTCCAGGACGACATTGACGCCCGTCTACCTTTACTCGGCAAAACAATGTCTCTCCCCCTAGAACTAGTCCAAGAAATCATTCATCTCCTACTCTTCTCCGCCCCACCGCGCTCCTCGACTCCAGAAGATCCCGGCAATTCAACTAAACCCAGATGGGGCACGATAGATGCGCTCAGCCTCACTTCACAAAGCTGCCGCGCCCTAGTGCTCGAAGCCTGGTTTCGCACTCTCTACATCGAATCGCCGGAGGATCTAATCTTCTTACGGGAGTCGGGCTGGTTTCCTGAGCTAGAGAGTAAATGGACCAGACACCTCCACTGCGTCTTAGAATCATTCAGCAACGCTTGGAACCTTTCTGCCTTCCTCCAAGTTTCCTCCATTAGACTGGACTGGCTCCCGCCGTGCGCCAACTTGGGCACACTACCCTTTTTACACCTCTCCTGCACGGTTGAACACTTCGACTTGCGTGGAAAGTGGTGGCCTACGCCTGAGGCGGTTCAAACTATCACTGATACCCCAGGCTTTGGGTGTTTGAAGACATTGAAGATGGAGCTAGACACGGTATGGTGTGGAATTTGCCAGATGTGCTGTTTGTTCCCGTTTAAAGGCCGGCCGACGGGAGTGGTATATGAGGGGGGTTTGGGTTTGCCTTTCGACTATGCGCGTGTTCTAGCGCCACTTGAATACCTGGAAGAGGTTGTGAGTTATTACACCCAATTACCGCCCAGGGTGGACTACATTGGCTTTGAACGCAGACACAAACCCAGAGATGACCCCCACCTCCGACAGAAACGTAAACCCGAACTTATGGTCGGGTGAATGCAATATCTGCGTGCTGGTGGCGTACAAAGATGATGCGTTCCGCGAGGAGTGGGTGGCTAGGAAGAGACGCGTCGGTCTGGCGTACGGTGATGGTGATAGCGATGATGGTGAGAAAGATCTGAGGCCACCAAAGTTGAGGAGGGTGGAGTATCGGTTCTCTACAGGGTATCTTTGAGCACTAATACAGGTCAATCACGATGTAATCCGCATTTCTTCGGGGTGGATTCCTCTACGGGGTGAGACTCCCTGCCTTACATGCTTGTGCACAAGTTGACTGTTGTGCGCTTTACAGCTCCACCAAAAAAAAAAAAAGAAACAAGAAAAGAAGAAGCCGGTGCCTTCACAACCAGTTGTTACTCATTGGGACAGCTCCGGAACATATTCGCCTGGCTCACAAAAAAGTTCAGAAAAGCCGACCCATCCTTGTATGTTTTTAAATCTAGTTTTTGCAGTGCTTGGACCTCTGTTGATTGTTCCCTTCGAGCAACAGCATAACATATAGCGTGCTGGCGGTACGAGCTCTTCTTCGAATATGGGTGGAGGAGATGATTTGTTGTTGTAGTAGTCTTTGATGATTTGTTGTGTGCCATAGGCGATAGACTTTATTTTCTCTCTTCCTCTTCAATTTATTCAAACACAACGTTGGGCAACGTTATCTGACCATTT
>NW_001890094.1:0-3027 GCF_000143565.1 Laccaria bicolor S238N-H82 | reverse complement strand
ACATTTTTTTGAGGTTGTCTTTGATCTGGCTCTGTAATGCACGCTTCCAGGCGGCCTCTGGTTCAAAATCTACGTGGATCCCTGACATTCTGAGGGTAATGAGCGTAGAACGCGAAGGTTGGCCGAAAATTTCTACAAAATATGGTGAGGGAAAGCCATTCGAAAGCATAAATGTCCTTACAAAATTTCTGATGTGGAAATCTTCCAAGGTTTTCAAAGAGTGATGCACCGTACGAACAACAGACTTCTCAAATAACAAAGGGTAATAATCGTGAAACACTCCAGGTTGGTTGAAATTCCCTACAAAATATGGTGAGGGAAAGCCATTTGAAAGCATAGATGTCCTTACAATTTTTTTTGATGTGCAAATCTTCGAAGAGAAAGTGTTTTTACTGATGCACCGTATATGACGACCGAGGGTGATAAACGTAAAACGGTGAAGGTTGGTCGAATTATAAGGTTAGAAAAGGCCAAATAAAACATAAATGTCCTTACAAAACTTTCTGATGTGCAAGAGAAGGGTTTTAAAAGAGGAGTAACGTCAAGCACAGTGAAGTAGATTTGGTTCCTTGTATGCCGCCAAGTTTGTGAATTTGTGACTTTTGCTTAGTCATCGCACTTGCATTGCACAGCCACTTCAAAATGTGTTCACGTTCATGCAGCAGTTGTGGAGAAGATAGAAATAACCACATAGCGCGCCTTCGGGCGCAAAACCCGATACCCAATTTTCTTAGCCATCCAAACATCATTCATAAAGCTACATATTTGGGTGGTACAACATTTTTCGTTGTTTGTCGCTAGTCACCAGGCCCCTTTTATCACAAGTCATGGACGCAGTTCTTGTACTAAGTTATCCTCGCAGGTCGACTCGCGGTTACAAAAAGAACTGTATTTAAACCAAATTTAAACAAGAGATTCCCCCAGTCATACTTAAGCCTCTGAAGAAGCAGTTATTAGAACAAACAGATACAAAACATCCTCAAAAGCTGCCAAAAATAAAGACAAGAAGACGGAAAGAGGAGAGGCGGGCAGAGCCGACATGCAAAAGATCCTCAAAAGTGCCAAAAATAAAGGCCATGGTGCCATGTCTGGAACCAATTTTAAAAAGAATCAAAAATCAAAAACTCCATAGCTTGTCCACCATAAATTATCTTATTTGAAAGAGTGACTTAGCTCAACGGAAAGATTTGATTGAAACTGGTAATGTATGGCGAGGTCTCCAGTTCAATTGCCGCAGGCATCAATTTCTTTTCTCAAAAATATATTTGCTCTGACTTCTTCTTACTCTCCTATTTACATTTTTATGCACCAAAAATCTCACACCACCACTTAGAAATTTATAAACACCAGAAAGTATGGATATAACTCAAACCAATAGATTGGGAAAGAATTCATGAGAATTGACATTTTCCCCTTCCACCTCTTCCTGCACATGCTTGCATCTGATCCTCTCTTGCAGAATCAAAGCAGACCATGCACCTCCTTTTTCTTGAAGTAGAACTGGATAATCCTAGTAGTGCTTTCCACTGTAAAATTTACCTTGTGCATTTTGGCCAAAAGAAATAAGAGAAATTCTCTGCTGAAGGCTCCTCTGGGTGTAAACTTGGAGGTTTTACTCAATATATATAACCATGCCTGAGGACATGGATGCCAAGGAAATTGATGCAATACCTGTTGTTGAGAGTGCAGACATATTTACTTTTCTCCAAATTTTCTTTCCCCAGGGCTGTTGATTCCCCATGCTCTCATTAAAAATGGTTCAAGAATTCTGCAGCATAGTTGAATCCTCTGCTAGATTTTTCTCCTTTTATCAATTCATTCTGCCACTTTGTTTAGTTAATTTATGGTAAAAAATTCAAGGTGCTCATGAATTTTATTGCGAGCAAAGCGAGCAATCCTTCCCTATAGCGCAAAAGTCCCAAACAAACAAGAACAAATTCCGTATTCGCAAAGGTGGGCTCAACTAGAGAACTCAGCCATTCCAGCTGTATTTCGTACCTTAAGATCCCCAGAATTCACTATACATTTGCACCATCAGCTAAGGTCATGAAGATTCCAAAAAACCCACTAATTACTGTTGGAATTTCAAGCGCATCACGCTCATGGGAGCAATGATTGTGTTGTTCCATAGTTTCCCCTTCATCATTCCGTACATCATTTTGCCCTTCAGGTGACCACGTTTATTTCAAATTGTAGTATGTATTTAGGTAGTCAGCTGTAATCTGAAGACCTCGCGCGTTTGCGAGGGTCCCTATTCAACCCGAGTGTTCACGACGACCTGAATATTTCAACAATTACGCCTTACAAAATGGTCTTCTGCAATACTGTGCTTGCCACAGATACTGTACGCGTGACGTTGTCGTGACAGTGACAGGACGCGTCACCGTTACCATTTGGTTAATAATCATCCCAAGATCATGATGTGCACAATGAACTCGGATGTACAGGATATATCATAGACAAACGTTACGATACACGGAAATGCGTAGCTACAGAAAGCAGCTACTGTTGTCTAAAGTCAGCCTTGTCTGAAGTACTCTGCAAGTACTCTGATTGCTGTGCGAGCTTTACCCGCGGGACTCGCAGACATTTATAGAAATTATTCTTACAATTGGCCTTTCCTGATAATCAGGGAGCCATAGCTTCAAAATTAGGATCCTGAGGAGGTGAGAACCAGACACCATGGAGGGATACAGATGTTTCTTCCATTTGATTTTTTTGTTTGTGATCTGGCATTTCCTGCATTGTGCTCTTCCTCAATATGAGTAGCTCTGCAATGACCTATTTTTTAGTGCTACTTTGCATGTTCAACAACGGAAATTGGTGCAGTAACAGGCAAGATACATGTTGAGCATGCAGAATTAGTAGTAGTAATCGTGTGACTCAAGCACTCTGATTACTGAATATGTTTCAAATGGACTATGTAGCTATCGCACGCCATAGCTAGGGCATATAAAACTGCAGCTCAAGATCGACTCTCAACATCACTTCGCACTACTTCTCTTCTCAACAATGTCTTTTTCCCAA
>NW_001890095.1:6179-10795 GCF_000143565.1 Laccaria bicolor S238N-H82 | reverse complement strand
TGCCGGCGAAAGGGTGGTATTTGACAACTCGTGTATTGTCGTCGATGGTAGAGCAACGGTAAACTGTCATCGTGGTCGCTCGGAGAACTCTCGACACGTGTGACACGTGCAATGAAGAGCTTTGAAGACGGACAATCTTCCAACGGGGGCTTCATCATTTCCTCACTGCTCTCTCCCCTCGACAATTCTAAATCGTGTAGGGGTATGGCCTTTGAAACCAGTTTACAAGATATCGCCCCCAACGAATCATCGATTATCGGCAGACCCTCCTCCGAAAGCGAATAAGGTATCGAGGAAAATGGTTCTGGGTACAAGTCCGGCCTTGAGAATTTGACAGAAATGGAGGCTTGCTCTGCAGAGAGCAGGTTCACAACCATGTGAGATGCTTGGTCTGGCTGGGCTGCGTCAAGCGAAGATGCCATTCGAGAAGGCATGCGCAGGGCAAATGCAATGAAGGGGTATGGGTCCATCGCTATGGACGTGAATGACGACAAGGTCGCGCCATGGAAGGTGTGCGAGGTGCTGGGGGAGTCGGGTTGCATGAAGGACGTGACGACGGCGACGGGCTGTGCAGTTTCGCGTAGGAGGGCTCGTAGTTTGTCTTTCAGACTCGTTGAGGCGATGTGGTGGCTTTGGGCTACATTTTTTAGGGATTTTGAAGCTGTCCTGGTCCTAATGAGTCCGAACATAAGGCCAGGCTTGCAGCTTTCAAAGCTTGAAGTTTATAGTCCTCTTCGTCTCACGGCTTTCAAGCCAGAGAGAGACGATCGATTTGAAGTGTTATGATCCCAAATTGAGAGAGCAGAGTTTTGGCGCAATGGGTGAGCGGAAGTTGCCGAATTCCAGATTGGCTTTCGCTGCAACATCGCGGTTTTCAGGCAACCTTCAGGCCGCAAAAGACTTGACCCAGGCTCTCACCTTATCCACTGCAACGAGCGCATATCTGGCGTCTTATGTCATTCCTGTCAAGTTCAGATTCTACGTAATGGAACGCGAACGATATTATCTCGTTCTTCTTCAGCGCCTCTCCACCAATGCCTTTCTTTCTGAGTATTTCCGCCTCGACCGTTTCTGGTGGCAGCTTCAACACCGTGACCATTGGCAATAACGGAGCTGTCAATGTTGTTTTCGGTCCTAGGCCCCCTTCGTTTCCCAGCGACGGGAATCAAGTCTTTTTCATTGTAGGTCAATCCTGCATCGTCTCAAAGATATGTAACTAACCCTTCTTGCGTCATCTTAGGCCAAGTGACTCAAGATGTCCGTCTGCTCGCCTGATTCCCTTCTTGCAATTGTGGAAATACAAGCCACCTTCTCGGATATCTTGCGTTCCTTCGGTGAACTACCGACGTCATCGGCTCTTCCTCTCATCTGAAAGTCAGCTTCCTGTAGTGCACATAAAGCCACTGTAAGAAACAACACAACTGACTTGCATCGTCAACGTGCTCAGGTTTTTTTTTCGTCGATAGGTCAATTTCCCGCATCAAACAAGCTACAAATGATGCAATTGACCTTCCCAGGCGCCATTGCTCCTCCAGTCCTTCAGGCAGTTGCGTTATCGCCCTCGCAGTCGATCCGGAACTGCGGTGGATTACTTACCTTGATAACGTTATTCGTCAATTAGGCTTTTCATGACGTCGTTCATCGATCTCCTCTCATGTCGTTGCATGGTACGCACGGGAGTGGCACGGCTTTTTACCTGTACCTGAAAAGGTCGATTCCGTCTGGGGGGCACACTCCGAAAAGATACGGTCATGGGATGCTGAGTTAAAATTTTCAGTGCAGCTGGTCCTTATCTGTTTCAATCTGCACCAGTCACCAAACAATCCTCTCCTAACACACCACATTCTGGGGTCGCGACGTCCACATGTCTGCCAAAATAACGCACCCCAATTTTGAATCCGAATGCATAAAATCCTGTGACAAGCCGTTCATCAGAAGACCCCCACTCTGAACTGTGGTTGCAATGCCTGTCTCCGTTGGTGCAACGATTCTTATGTTCAACACATCTCTGACGCTCTTTGGCAGGTGTCCAAGAAAGCATCGGCGAACGTTTCTACTCTCCAACATATAAAAAACGGGCTCCANCTCCGCGATATATTTGGCAACGAAGATGGTGGACCCCCTTTCACTTTTGGCATTGCGACAATCACCAAGCACGACAGTGGAGCAACGGCTCACAAATTACCATATAATTTATATATCATTGTCACCGAAGGTGCGTGTTGCTGCATTCAACGGAAAAGTTGGACTGACAATAGCCGTAAGCGAGATATCTATGGGAGATGATGGCAAACGTGGAGACATCTCAGTCTGGAAGCCTGGCGACTTGCCCGCGTCGATAAAGGAACAATTCTCACGTGTTTCTCCCCAACTTCGGGAAAAGGCACGTTGGGATTTATTGCTGCATACCCTCAGGCTAATGTTTCAACTGGACAGCCTATTACGTTGGCCAACATGAATTTGGGAGTGACCAGAAGAAACATCTTGTTTGAACGGCCCAGCACACGTTTTCTCTTTCTGTGTTGTTGTGCTATTCTCTAGCCACGCACTTAATGTGCGCCTGAAATATCATTTTTATCGTTGTCCTATCGCCATGAAGCTTGGTTGTGAGTTAGCTACAGCAATTGAATGCACGATCACACAACCATCACATGGAACACCGTCGAATAAGGACCACGATATGATATACCTGACAGTTTGACAAGCGTATTGACATTATAACCTCTTATAACCTTCAATACTTATTTTGAGAGGTTTGATTCATTCTTGAACCTTAGCTTATCTTCTTCAAGTATCGGTCCGTAGGGGGCAGCAACACTGATGACCGAGACGACGCGCCACTCAGACCCACGCGATTGTGATCAAGACCGTCTTTGAAGATGGCAACCCCAGGAAAATATATCCCAGGGACTGAATCTGGGCTGAGGTTCGGATATGAGTAATACGACTCTTTCGAAGTCTCGTACAGGGTGGATGAATAACAAAGTGCTTCCTCCTAATCCCAAGTAGATGACGTCATCGTAGCTATCGTTGAAACGAGCGTCTACCCACTTGAGTCTTCGAAAGACTAAGGACGCTCTTACATGTCATAGTTGGATGAATTTGCTTCAATATAGATAGACGATCAGCTGACTAGCGGTCCATTGATTGTGTTCAGATGTGAAATGGGACACTAGTAATTCGTCCAGCGGTAGAGCAGACTTACTGTGGTAGGCGATTCGACGAGAAGCGCTGGCAGAAGTGTACTTTATGTTTAGTTCAAATGTGAAAAGATGTAAATATAACTCACCTTGTGTATCTACTAGAAAGAAATATATGTGTCCATAGCCGGCGAACAAGGTGGTATTTGACAACTCGTGTATTGTCGTCGATGGTAGAGCAACGGTAAACTGCCATCGTGGTCGCTCGGCGAACTCTCGACACGTGTGACACGTGTGACACGTGCAATGAAGAGCTTTGAAGACGGACAATCTTCGAGCGGGGAATTCATCATTTCCTCTCTGCTCTACCCCTCCAACAATTCCAAGTCGTGTAGGGGGATGGCCTTTGAAACCAGTTTACAAGATATCGCCCCCAACGAATCATCGATTATCGGCAGACCCTCCTCCGAAAGCGAATAAGGTATCGAAGAGAATGGTTCTGGGTACAAGTCCGGTCTTGAAATTTGACAGAAATGGAGGCTTGCTCCGCAGAGAGCAAGTTCACAACCATGTGGGATGCTTGGTCTGGCTGTGCTGCGTCAAGCAAATATGCCATTCGAGAAGGCATGCGCAGGGCAAATGCAATGAGGGGGTATGGGTCCATTGCTATGGACGTGAATGACGACAAGTCGCGCTATGAAAGGTGTGCGAGATACTGGAGTAGTCGGGTTGCATGAAGGACGTGACGACGGCGACGGGCTCGCAGTTTCGCGTAGAAGGGCTCGCAGTTTGTCTTTCACACTCTTTGAGGCGATGTGGTGGCTTCGAGCTACAATTTTCAAGGATTTTGAGGCTGTCCTGGTCCCGGTGATTCCAAACATGAAGCCAGATTGAAGGCTTGAAGTTTCTAGTCGCCTTTGTATCGCGAGTTTCAAGCCGGAGAGAGATTATCGATTACTTCTTGCGTTGAGTATTGTGAGTAGTATGAGCACTTGAAGTTGAATTCTGGTTGAGCGGAAGTTGCCGAATTACTTTCATCATCGCTCACTGGGCAGCTTTCAGGCAACCGTAAAGGGCTTGACTTACTTCAAGTTGCAACTTACTTGGGTCCACTGCGATGAGCGCATATCTGGCGTCATATGTTATTCCTGTCAAGTTCGATACTACATAATGGAATGCGAACGACTCCGATACAGTATACTATCTCGTTCTTCTTCAACTCGCGCCTCCGACTCACCAATGCCTTTTTTCAAAGTATATCGGCCTTGAAGCTTGAGCGTCTGTGGTGGCAGCTTTGATATTAGGTCAATCCTGCATCGTCTCAAAGATGTGCAACTAACCCTTTTTGCGTCATCTTAGGCCAAGTGACTCAAGATGTCCATCTGCTCGTCTTTTTCTGTGGAAATACAAGTCACCTCCTCTCATGTCTTGCCTTCCTCTAGTGAGCTACCGACATCATCGACTCTTCCTCTGATC
>NW_001890095.1:0-867 GCF_000143565.1 Laccaria bicolor S238N-H82 | reverse complement strand
CGTTATAGCCACTCGTCTGGATAACATGCACATAGGCCTTCTTGCCCTCCAAAGACCGGCTGAGCGCCTTGCCCGTCNCAAGGATCGACGCGTAAAGAGTCAACGCGCTCTGTACCGGGGCGGGACCCTCGCCCTCCCTAGTATCCTTAACGCCATCCGCCCATACGGGCGCTACGACCTTGGCCCACTTGTCCGTCTTATCCTCGTCGGTAAAGTGCCGAGTGAAGTATTTGGGCTGCAGACGGGATGTGGCAGGGAGGGACCAAATCTGCAAAAAGTGGACTTGTTTGGTTCCATGGGCTTTTTCGGAGTGGGATATGCCAGTGCCGGCAGAGGTGAGTTGAAGGTCACCCCGTTTGAGGACCTCGGTATTGCCCATGGAGTCTTTGCTGAGGTTGGGTGCGTAAGATAGATGGACGAGAGGAATGAATAAAAAAGACGTACTGCTCAAGTTCGCCGGCGACGACGTATGAGAAAATCTCAAACTCGCGGTGCGAGTGGGTTCCAAACCCTGTGCGGGGCGCAACTCGGTCTTCGTTGATTACGCGCAGAGGTCCGAAGAGCTCGTGCTTATGATCTTGATACCTGAAGTAACGAATTAGAATCTTGACTTGATAAAAGGAAAGAAAGAAAAAAAAGATGCGTACATAGCAAATGAGAAGGTGTGGAAAGATTTGAGCCAGCCGTGATCGGCGTTGCCTCGTTCCTCGCTCTTCCTAGGGGTGAATTTCAAGGAACTCATGCCGTCCGTGACAGTAGATAGATAGTTGGAGATAGCTGCAAGGTGTTGGGCCCGAAGGTTGGCTTTTGCAAGTCTGAGTAGTGAGGTCAGGTTGGGAATGAGGTTGAGGTAGACGACGACGATAA
>NW_001890096.1:9087-10241 GCF_000143565.1 Laccaria bicolor S238N-H82 | reverse complement strand
AAAATTGTGTATGTGAACTGTATTCATAGTGTTATTTGAAGTGGATGATAGTTAGGCAACTCAGATGTTATGGAAGGGGGTGTGGCAAAATAGCTTCAATATAGCAGCATGGTGCTGTATTAAGAACAATTCCAGATGTTTCTGAACTTGTTGACGAGGAAGCACTCATATGACACCACCATGTCCCCACCTGAGGTAGAAGTCAATCATAAGTCGACAAGAAAGTATCACCCTCTTCCGAAACAAGCAGAAGTCAAATGTTCAAGATGGGATGTCAGTTTGCCAAACAGATCAGCATAGAGATGCTAACGATGCTCCTTATTGCTACCTACATACTGGGAGCACAAGCCAAACATAGTGCCAAAACCCCTGGAAGTCATGGCAGAAACTTCCAGAATATATACCCCAGACAGCAAAAAATGACAAGTTTTTTTGCTAAAACTAAGACCCCTGACACCACTACAGACCAGAAAAATATATCCTTACCACATCTGTATCACAAAATATATCCTAAGGCCAAGCTGGGGCAAAAATATATTTCTAAGGTGTGACAGTGACATTTCAGGGTCCACTCACTGAAAATATATCCTTACTGCATTTCACTTGCAAAATATATTTTGGTGGTGTGACACAGACATTATAATTTTTGTGTGACATTTCAGGGTCCATGTGTCAAAAATATATTTTAGATTTCAGGGCTTTCTAGGACCCATATATATGAGGTCTTTACCCTCCCCCACGTAATCCATATGGACTCCAGTGGACTCCAGTGGACTCCAGTGGCCCTCTTACCAGGCCAGATTGGCTGGCAGAATGCCCAGTCCACTGGAGTCCAGTCCAGTCCAGTCCACTGGACTGGCAGCCACTTTCCTGAGTCCAGTCCCAGTCCAGTCAGAGTCCAGTGGAGTCCAGTGGATTCCAGTCATTCCAGTATATTATTATTATATATGAATATACCTAAAAAAGCGAAAATGGACTATACAACAGATAAGCTATACCTACAATTTTATTAATCAATGAACAGAAAGATTATAATTTACATATAGTGTGGGTCAGTGATAGCTGCAATAAGGATTCATGATTTTGTTCAGTCTGCGGNGTGAGGTCACGTGACTTACTTGAGGGCGTGCCATATCATCATGTCGCCTGTTTGT
>NW_001890096.1:0-3075 GCF_000143565.1 Laccaria bicolor S238N-H82 | reverse complement strand
TGAGGGCAACAGCTGCGAGGGCTTACGACGACATTGGTCACATAATGGAGAAGATGAGGTGGGGTGGTGACTGTTTACAGCCGCAAACTGTGAGGCGATTACTGTTGCTGCGACTGTTGAGTGCTGGTGTCGTGGGTCAAGCATCACCACAGCAGCGTTGACACCATCGTGCTTGAAAGGAGAGTGGCGGATTTGCTTGTTATCACTGAAAAACCAGGCAGCGGCAGGGTTGTAGTAATGTTCTGCATGGAAAATACCTGGGACCCCTTCTTTGTCATGTTGCCCTACTCAAGCCGACTGGTTCGGAAACCGTCTTGGGTGGAGGTTGTGTTGAGGTGTTGTTTACTGGGTCGGGCCCCTTGTCATGTTCTTCCAGGGTGAATGTGGTGGCCATGTAGCACGAATAGAATGGTGATAGCAAGCACGTTCAACGTGTGGAACGTGTTCGCGGTAGGCTTACTAGAGGTTTGTATTATCGAAGTTAGTTCAGACTCCGCACATCATGTGATCGCCTGTTGATTTTTGGAAGTTTGTTGATCCCCCATCACCCATACACTTCCTCTCGTTCCCCCACCATTCGTCTGAAAATGTATTGATGATGTGTTCCCAAGGCTGAGGATGGAGAAGACCTAAAAACCTAAACTATGGGGAACCGAACTATCTCCCCCTTTTGGACAGTGTCTCTGGAGACTCGAGAGTTCTTGCGACACAAGTGGTACGCTCGCTGTCTTTTCATTTGACGGCTTTGGCTTATCGTCCTCTGGCTTTTTACTATTATGACCTCTTCTCTCTGTCTCGTTGTTGCCGTTGGGAGCTCCATCTCACCGGTGATATGGTCGGGCCTACAAAAACACTCCTATTCAACAAACAGTCACGAACCTCAGTGCGTGTGTTTCTCCCTTCACGTTCTCTCTTTTGACATCAGCTACGCCTGTCTTCCCGACGTTTCCACCTACAGCTGCAAGTTCACTTAACCCATATGTCTCATTCACATGTCTTTGCGCCCTACTAAGTCTCATCAGTAGCACTCCATCCCTCCCGACTTCCTCGCCCCCTGTAAGTCACCGCACCATTACCCCTCTCACCACACTTGTTCCAGCTCTCCGAACCTCCTTGCTTCCTTTGTATCAAGCCACACCCAGCGCAGAAATTTCCGCGTCATCAGGGGGCACCATCACCGCATCCATGTTCTCCTTGTGCTCCTCACAGCCAGGGTCATCATCACCCTCTGAGAATCACCTAGAGCCTGCTCCAGATCAACCAAAGGACCATCAGCATCATCAGTCAGTGCCGCCGACGGGAGCAGCAGAACCCTGCACTGGACAATCACGCTTCTTCACAAGGTGAAGGAGTGATGTGCTCTGATTTGGCGTTGGCGTACCCTCGGGCGCTGTGTGAGTCGCCTTGTTCCGGTCATAGTTAAACAAGACTGAATCAGTTCTTCTAGTCTGTGTAATATCAGGCTTGATAGTCGACACATTTCGGACAGGACCACTTCAAGTCCTTTCATTGTTCCTGCTCAGAATGGTGGCAAGCCTGCATGCCCCGTAAACCTACCATCCACTCGAGTATTCAAGGGTGCATATTTCTATTCTCTGTTCGTTTTCCGAAACCCCAATTGCTCATATTGATTTACAGACCTATTACCTACGTAAATGTGCAATTGCCGTCACCAGTATCACAAACAGGCTCCTGGGCGCACTGACAAAGAAGTGGTGTGTAGGGGCATGACGGATTGGATAGAGGGAGAGACGGAGATGGTTCATATCTCAGACATCGTGGTATCTACTGTTTATACGTTGCTTGAATAAGATTAATTTTAGTGCATCTGCGGTATGATAAGCATGAGTGAAAGACTTGTAAAGATATCTTATGAAGCCTAAGACGGTGTTCACAAAGCTCTGTGTTCATCTGTGAAAGATTGTCGATGGTCCCTCAAAGATGACCACATCTTTGAAAGAAAATGTACCTGTCTCCCGAAAGACGTGTGGTCTTTATGTCTTTGGAGTCTTTAGTCTTTCCAAAGACCCCAAAGATCCCCAAAGATGACCCTCATGTTTTCCTGATGAAAGCGGACACTACACAGTGTTGTAATGAAAAAAGCGGACACTACACAATTTTCTAATGAACAAAGCGGACACTACAAAGTGTTTTAATGAAAAAAGCGGACATTACACAGTGTTGTCATGAAAAAAAGCGGACACTACACAATTTTCTAATGAACAAAGCGAACAATACAAAGTGTGTTAATGAAAAAAGCGGACATTACACAGTGTGTTAATGAAAAAAGCGGACATTACACAGTGTTGTAATGAAAAAAGCGGACACTACACAATTTTCTAATAAATAAAGCAGACACTACACAATTTTCTAATGAATAAAGCGGACACTACAAAGTGTTGTAATGAAAAAAGCAGACACATAATTCCCCACCCAAATGTGCAGTGTGCCTGACATCAGGTGTGTCAGAAAAAAGTGTAGCACTTTTCTTAATTAGGAAATGGCCCAATTAGGAAATAGTGCACACATCATCATTAACAATGACCACACCATGCTAGCCATTAACTCTTCTGGCCCAAGAAGCATGGGAAACAGTTCCCAACCTAAATGTGCACTGTGCCTGACATCAGGTCTGTCAGAAAAAAGTGTAACGCTTTTCCCAATTAGGAAGTCACCTAATTAGGAAATAGTGCGCACATCATCATTAACAATGACCACACCATGCTAGCCATTAATTCTTCTGGCCCAAAAAGCGTGGGAAACAGTTCCCAACTTAAATGCGCACTGTGCCTGACATCAGGTGTGGCAGAAAAAAATGTAATGCTTTTCCCAATTAGGAAATGGCCCAATTAGGAAATAGTGCACACATCAATGCATATACTACACATGGGTCAAACCCATTGGTAAATATCTGTCAACAAACATCCCAATGAGGGTATTCTGTCTACAAAATAATAGGTAAATCCCCTGTCCCCTATATTAAAAAAATCCCAAGTTTTTCTCTTAAATATAGGACCCCAGACACCCCTTGTGGCTGAAAAAATATATCCTTAGTCAACCCTAGCTACAAACTTT
>NW_001890097.1:9231-10394 GCF_000143565.1 Laccaria bicolor S238N-H82 | reverse complement strand
AAAAATAAAAATTCAACTAGTATTGAAGCTGATGATAGTGATGATGAACTTGTCAGTGAAAACAGAATAACCTACCCATTTCTTAGAGACCATCCTCTCTATAAAACACATCAAGCTCAATTTAATGAGAAAAAAAGTAATTTTGTCCCAAACTTTGTTGGAGGCTCACTGCCAAGATGTGACAGAGGAGACAGAGAGTATTATTGTGCTACCATGCTTGCTTTATTCAAGCCTTGGAGAACTGGTCATGATCTGAAATCTGAGGAAGACACTTGGGATGAAGCCTTCAATGACTATGAATTTACAGTGCAACAGAGGCAATATATGCAGAATTTCAATATTAGATATGAGTGTAATGATGCTAGAGATGATTTTTCTGCTCAACAAAAAAAGGGAGATTCAGAAGGAATATTTCCCCAGTGGATGTCAAATGAGACAATGTTGGATCTTGATGAATTAAATGCATATGATGGTGCTCACTTTGGGGATGCAGAGTATGATGAAAATGATGAAGAGAATATTCCAAATAAATATACAGCACTTGGAAAACATGGAAGGGCAAACCAAGAGCAAATGAATGCTACAAAAATTGCAATAAAAGAAGCTGGCTGGCTGGATGAATCACCAAATGGAATAAGTGAAGTTGACAAGGAACCAATCCAACCTGATATATTACAGTCTAGTTCCAAATGGAAAGCTTCAGTTGATCAAAAAAGACAGGAGGAGTTGGCTCAAAGAAATAAAAATATCCCAGCTCAGAAAAATATAAAAAACCAACAGATAGACCCAAATGAAAATGATGTAAAAATTGTTGACCAATCATATCTTACAAAAGACTTCAAAGCCAAAGAGAGATCAGCACAAAGGATGATTGATAAAGTTGTAAAAAAATATTCCCTTAACAGAGAGCAAGAAAGAGCCTTTAGAATTGTTGCAAATCATGCAGTTCAACCTCAGACTGAACAATTAAAAATGTATCTGGGTGGCATGGGTGGTACTGGAAAATCACAAGTCTTCAAGGCCCTCATTTATTTTTTTCAACAGAGAAATGAGTCTCATAGATTTATTGTGCTTGGACCAACAGGATCATCAGCTGCTCTTCTGAATGGATCAACTTATCATTCATTTTTGGGTGTGCCAATGAGTGGAATGGGTATCAGAAA
>NW_001890097.1:0-8879 GCF_000143565.1 Laccaria bicolor S238N-H82 | reverse complement strand
TCGGCTTAAAGCCAGGTGGCCAAGAAGCTGCTGTAGGAAAAGCTCTCTGCCATCAGGTTACAACTGTAGTTATACTTAGAGAGAATATGAGGCAGAAAACTCAGACTCCCCAAGATGCATCACTGAGAAAAGCTTTGGTCAATATGAGATATGGAAATTGTACTGCTGAGGACATTAAATTTTTGAGAACTCTTCAAGCCAGTAAAAAGCCAGGAAGACCTAAGATTGCTTCAAAGGAATTCAGAAATGTGGCAATTATATGTGGAAGACACACACAAAAAGATCAAATTAATCAAATGGGGTGTGAAAGATTTGCTGAGGAGACAGGCCAAAAATTGACCCATTTTTACTCTGTAGGCAAGTGGGGAAAGGATGCTGATCCAGCCAATAAAACAAAGTGGGGAAAATCAAAGGCTGTTTCAAAATCAAAGCACAAGTCAAATGAAATTGACTTTGATGATCAACATCAAATCTGGAATGTCAGACATGGATCAACTGAACACTTTGCTGGAAAGCTTTCACTCTGCCTTGGAATGCCTGTGATGATCAGAAATAATGATGCAACTGAGCTGTGCATAACAAAAGGTCAAGAAGGATTTGTAGTTGGATGGCAGGCAAAGAAAGGTCCACATGGAAAGAGAATACTGGATACTCTATTTGTAAAGTTAGACAAGCCTTCAAAAACTATTCAAATACCTGGGCTTCCAGAAAATGTAGTGCCTTTAGTTAAGGGAACTAAAACCATTACATGTACATTCCCCAGTGATCTGAAGGAGTCTATAGAAAGACAACAAGTCTGGGTTCTACCTAATTTTGCAATGACAGATTATGCAGCTCAAGGAAAAACTAGACCATACAATGTTGTACATCTCAACAGCTGCCACACTCATATGTCCTACTATACTTGTCTCTCCAGAAGTGCAAGTGCAGCTGGAACTATCATTCTACAAGGCTTTGAGCCTAGCATTGTTACTAGAGGATGTGCAAAATATCTTAGGCAGGAACTCAGAGAACAAGAACTTCTAGATGAAATTACCAGGCTTAGATATGAAGGGTCACTTCCTTCTTGTGTTGTAGGATACACACGTAATTCATTAATCAGAAATTTCCAAGACTGGAAAGGTACAGAATATGTTCCAGAGAAAACAGATGCATCTTTGAGGTGGAGTGAAAGTGATCCAATGGATATACTACCTGTGGTTACAGACAGTCCATGGCAGATAATTAAGAGAGGCAAAGATAAGAAAGCAGAGCAACCCAAGAAAGCTTCAACATTTTTCCCAGCTAAGGGATCAGTTGCAGTCAAGCATAAGCTGGATGATGATGATGAGATTAATATAAAGAAAAAGAGTAAAAAAATACTGAAGCCTAAGTCTAGCACCAAGTTGGGACTTCAATGGGATACTGTAAATTACAGTTGTGCATATGATAGCTTATTTGTAATTTTATATCATATTTGGAACATAGATCCTGTGAGGTGGACTACAAATTTTACAGAGATCAACCAAGATTATTTAGGTGCATTGGCAGCTGGTTTCAACAAGGTGCTTGAAGGAACACTTACTTTAGAAAATGTAAGAGATGAACTTAGACATGATCTTCATAATTTAGATCCTATCAAATTTCCTATGGGCAAAACAGGAGCTAGTGTTGGACAACTTACATTTGAAATGCTTAAGTATGAAAAAAACAATGCAGTGGCTGAAATAATATGTTCAGACTGTGGAAATGCATATGAAGTAGATGATACACTGGGATATGTTCTACATGCATCTGACCCTATACCAGCATCAACTTCAAAATGGATAGGATCAATTCAGAAGCCATCTACAGAAATATGTGGGGGTTGCTCAGGTGAAATGATTGAGCATGTAGCCTATGCAGAGGTTCCAAAGATTATCATCCTGGAGTACCCATACTGTAATACTGAAACTAGTCACAAGGTAAAGTTTGTAGTAAATGGAGAAGAAGTCTTACTGAGCCTGAGAGGGATCATATACCATGGGGATAATCATTTCACCTCTAGAGTTTTTTCATATGAAGGTAAAGTATGGTTCCATGATGGGATAACCACCAAAAATAAGTGTATAGAAGATGGGCAGATAGATGATAAAAGCAATGATGATCTTAGATACTATGAAGATCAGGAACTTGTTTTAGCTGTATATTCTCAACTTTAAATTAGAACTTTGTCTTGATAAATTTAACATTAAAATAGAATTCTAGATTAATATCTTTATAATATTGAATGCAAGCCACATTAATTTGGAGGAAATGATTATAAAGAATTGTAAATAAATTTCAAATGATTTTACAATTTTTTAGACATTGTTACTGTAACATTATTTCACACTAATTTGGTTTAAGCTACTGTGGCTTGCATCTATTGTTAATGAAAATGTTAAAATATGCCTTTTTGAAGAAAAACTTATTCTACATATTTTCAGCATTGGAGGTCCATGGGAAGGACTCATACATGCCATGCAAAGCACTGGCCCACACCCACAAGTAGGCTTGTCCAAATTAGTGGCATCAAGGACGGGAACTATATGCGCTCATCAGCAGTTGATTGAAGTTTTAAAAAGTGAAGGACCTTGATCAGAAGCGCCGAGGGTACTGTACGTAAATTGCTGTGTGGGGCTATTGTTGCTTGTTGTAGCATCACTTCGAAAAGAGGAGAAGAGGTCCTTTTGAGTACGTTTTCGAGGTGATTGGCTGAATTTTTCTAAACGAGGAGTTTGTTAACACAGAAATGATACAGATAGTAAGACGTACCCATTCTGGTGGAGAAAGTCAATTCATTATCAACAATCTGTGCTCGCATAGAGTCCACATCATGAACCATGCACAGTACAGCTACCATGTGTTCATATTCCAACATCAAAGGTGTTCCAGTGATGAATTTGCTGTATGTATCGCCAGATGCCTTAGGTGTTTCGGTGTGGTCTTCTCCAACAACAATAAGGGAGACGCAGAGAGCGGGCCGTTTGCGGTCTCTAATATAAACCATACGACTCCCACGATCACCAACTTCCCTGCTAGTCAACTGACATGGATCAATTCGGGACAGGTTGACCACATTCTTTTCACAGTCCATAATAAAGGTGGCGAGGCGTACAAGATATCTGAAGAAGCAATCATTACTCAAATGAAAGGGTTACATCCGAATGCTAGGTTGCTCACTTTATATCGAATCTTGGGTACGCTTTCTTCAGCTTTGTCAGGGATGCCATTCCTATGACTTCGCCCGATTCATCATCCTTGGGAGTACCCTTCCAGGAAATGAACGCTTTGCCACTGCAAGCAACATGTCAGATTGATAAGAACATGAGCAGGCAACTTACGATGGCAGATTGACCAAAGGAGCACCATATGTCATCTTCATAAATTTATCGACAAGCGCTGCTTTGAAGATACCACATTTACGGAGCTTTGGGTAACTGGAAAGAGCTCTTAGGATTCATGGTTACAAGATGGCATGATTACGCACGATGGAACGGGATCTCGTACTAGGTCTTTGAGAAGCACCTCAGATTTTCTGGTATGGTGGATCAGCATTTTTGTTCAAACAAAAGGATTCTTGTTGTCGACTAGCATCTTCTTTGCTTTTGCACTACGAATGCTTCAATGAAAGCTGCAATGCCATTGACTGGTCACTCACATCAACTTGTCAAATTCTTTCCCGTAGGGTACGCTCCTGCACAGGAATTCCGAAGGATAGCTCAGCAATGCAATAATAAATAACTTAATAAAAGGTACTTACTTTTTGGACAAGGGAGAAGAATCAAGTTCAACGTCCATTCTGGACAGAAAGTTTAGTGCATTTGTCAAAATTTACCCTCAATGAAAGACACACTCATCTGAGCTCCCACGAGAAGAGCTGAAGAAAAATAAGCAAAAGATGGAGTTAACTTTGTGCAATTGTGGACCAACCTGTCAGATACGTCTGTCTTCTTGGATGAGACCTTGCTAGAAGACTTGGAGTGTTTTCCTTTGGGAGTTTTGCGCATTTTTTTAGCAGGAGACTTGACTACAAATGGATCCTCATCGGAATCCTGAGCCGATCTATGGGTCCTTTTTTTACCAACACTTAACACACGTCAACTCATAGTGCATATGGCAATTGTTGAAACAAACACTTACGTTTCAGCCTTTGCTGAAGTGGCTTTCGACTTCTTCTTCTTGCTTGGTGTAGGTTCCGGAGATCTGTATATATGATTCATGAACGTATATGAACCAAGGAAGATACATACTCTATGGCTTCCTCTTTGGAAGCTTCAGACCTGCTGGTATTTCTGTGTAAAAATGTTGAGCATGAAGCCAAGAGAAATATTGAAATATGTAGAGACGTACTTGTCTTCATCATCATAATCACCAGAACCGTTGGAATCATCAGAGTCACTCTCGATGAACTCGGGTGTTTTGACAACCTTGCTTTGGCGAGTTGTAGGCATTGCAAATATGCTGGTAAAGAACTAAAGAGGAGAAGTTGGAGATAGAGCAGGCACTGGTTTCAACCTTCTTATACATCCCAGTTTACTCCCAGGTTAAGGGGCCAATATATTGAGGACAAGATGATTATGAAATTGCCGCGACCCACCACTGCATCTATCCTTTTTTTTACTAGTGGCACACCGCTCATGATCACCGTTACTGAAACACATCCTCCTTGGCCACAACTATCGACCCTCAATGCTAGTGTGCGATGGATGATCGCCGCAAATTTTTTTTTTCTGCAATTAAGTTGCATAGCCATGTCATTCAATTACCCCTATGACTTTCTACCAGAAACAAGCTACGCAAGTGATCGCCGTTATTGAAATAAATTTTCAATGAGATACATCGGTGATTTCATCGCATACTCCTCAATTACTCAAGCCTATTATGCGGAAAAAATGGCGACACATGATGGCCAAGATAAAATGCAGATTTCATTCTATTATATGGTAAAAGGGCGACACAAAATGACTAAAATAAACTGCCATTTGGTTTAATTGGATTATGAAGAAGATGTATTGTCAGGAAATGTAGGAAAACTATGTTGAACGTTGCCTTTGAATTTGGGAATGCGTTAGTTGAATAACGATAGAATGCAATCAAGAAAGAAAAGAAGCATCAATTACAATATATTGTCGCATCCAGGAATGACCAGAATTTTCGCAAGGCCCACCTCCAAGAGTCCACCGAATATCACACCCCTCATATGACTTGTGGGTGTGGGCCAGTGCTTTGCATGGCATGTATGAGTCCTTCCCATGGACCTCCAATGCTGAAAAATATGTAGAGTAAGTTTTTTTCTAAAAAGGCATATTTTAACATTTTCATTAACAATGGATGCAAGCCACATTAACTTGAACCAAATTAGTGTGAAGAGATTGTAAATAATGTTACAGTAACAATGTCTAAGAAATTGTAAAATCAATTGACATTTATTTACAATTCTTTATAATCATTTGCTTCAAATCAATGTGGCCTGCATTCAATGTTATAAATGTATTTATTAAGCTAGAATTCTATTTTAATGTTAAATTTATCAAGACAAAGTTTTAATTTAAAGTTGAGAATATACAGCTAAAACAAGTTCCTGATCTTGATAGTATCTAAGATCATTATTGCTTTTATCATCTATCTGCCCATCTTCTATACACTTATTTTTAATGAAATATGTGAGGTCATGTCAATCCTTCAGCCATATCCCCATGAGCTTATAATTATGTTTTGAAATAGGACAGTAGGTATCAATATGAAGGCCTAGGCTAGCCTTTCCTAATGTAAAAGACTGCTTGTGCATAATGTCAAAAACTAATGCAGCAGAACTGGAAATATGTAAGTAAGATCATGTTAATCCTTCAACCTCATCCCCATAACCTAGACAGAGCCAAGGACACCATAAACTACATGTCAACTACAAACTTTTGTGGTCTCAAAAAGCAGACACTACAAACTTTTCTAATGAAAAAGCGCACACTACAAACTCTTGTAGTCTCAAAAAGCAGACACTACAAACTTTACTAATGAAAAAGTGCACACTACAAACTTTTGTAGTGTCAAAAAGCAGACACTACTAACTTTTCTGATGAAAAACCACACACTTTTTAGTCAAAAAAAGTGGGAACTACAAACTTTCCAAATGGAAAAGTGCACACCAAACTTTTGTAGTCCCAAAAGGCAGACACTACAAACCCTTCTAAAGAAAAAATGAACACTACAAAATTTTGTAATGATGAAAAGTGGACACTACAAACTTTGTAGTCTGGATACACTTTTAACCCTAACCCTAACCCTAACTTTGTAGTCTAAGTCTGACATTTGTAGTCCTTTGTAGTTTATCAGTAAATTTGTAGTCTAAGTCCGACATTTGTAGTCTTTTGTAGTCTATCAGTAAACTTTGTAGTCTAAGTCCGACATTTGTAGTCCTTTGTAGTTTATCAGTAAATTTGTAGTCTAAGTCCAACATTTCTATTCTTTTGTAGTCTATCAGTAAACTTTGTAGCTAAGTCCAACTTTTGTAGTCTAAGTCCGACTTGTGTAATCTTTTGTAGTCATCTGTCAGTGTCAATTTCTTTTCTAGGGTATGCACCTTCCTTTTTTGGCCATTTTCCCCATGATACAATAATTGTAGCCCTTTCTATTAGCTTTCTAAATATACTGAAATCATGTTGTTTCGTTTTATTTTCATGGAGAAAAACACAAAAAACAAAAAAAAAATGCAACACTTTTGAAATTCCTTTACCTCATATCTCCATAACAGGAGCACTTCAGAATATAATTCAAACAGATCCGGGAAGCTACAATGTAGGGTTACAACTTTCGTTTTCACCATTTTTGGTAATTGGTCATGTGACCATCATCCCAACATCCCATTACATGGACCCTGAGAGATAAAAACATTCTCCTGTTGGTTTTCTTCACTTTTGGTCAAACCAGGTGATGTTTCCTCTTTGGGATGGACCCTGAAGGCAGTGCCTGATGTTCTGTGCACCATTCATATTTTTTTCCATTTTCTTTCCTATTTTCTAGCTATTTTTGAATATATTACCCTATTTGGACATATGCCCTGGACCCTGAAAACAACCCCAGATGTCATCACCAACAGAAAGCACCACCCCCATTTTTTTCTGATTTTTTAGTTATTTTGTGGCTATTTTTAGCTATATTACCATATTTGGAAATGCACCCTGGACCCTGAAAACAACCTCCAACATTGTCCCCAACAGTGAGCACCACCCCTAATTTTTTCTGACTTTATTGCTATTTTACATGTGAAAAAGCGCATGTTTCCTTATTTGGAAATGTGCCCTGGACCCTGAAAACCGCCCCCAACATCATCACCAACAGTGAGCAACACCCTAAACTCATCATTGTTCCCTGTATTTTATTGCTATTTTTCATTTAACATAGCCACACCTTCCATATTTGGCAATGGGCAGTGGATCCTGAAAACAGTAGGACCCTACAGCCCCAGGAAAGCATTTACAAACAAAAAGAAATTTATCAATAATACCTCTACTAGTGAAAAATCATAACACACTTTTCTTTGGAACTAGGACCCCAGACACCTCTAGTAGTCTATCCAGAGCCAAAATGTATTCAGTGGTGTGACGGGCAAGTTTGTGACATGTTAACCAAAAAGATTTATTCAGTAGTGAAACCATGAAATATATTTGTTTCAGAGTCTTGGCATCAAAAAAGATTTATTTAGTGCAAAAAAATAGATTCAGTAGTGAAACCACGAAATATATTTAATTCAGTGTCCTGGCACCAAAAAGATTTATTTAGTGCAAAAAAATAGATTCAATAGTGTGACAGCTGATTTTGTGACATTTTAAGGAAATAGATACAGTAAAGATTCTGGATATATTCAGTACAATAAATAAATACAGTAATACTATTAGTCATGTAATATATACTGAAATTACATGACTAATAGTCAGTGGTCAGTGGGTGACTGAAGTGAAGTTTTTCAGGTATCTCCTTTTCCAAGTCTTCCTCTGATCTGAAGGGTTTTAGAGCTTCCCTCACAAAGTTTTTCCAGTAGACCACTACAAATTTGTGACTAGTATAATGATCAGGATTTCCCAAAAGATATAGAGCAGCCATAGGACCTCCAATCTCCATTCTAGCTGTTAAACAGTTGCTAGCCTGTGTTACAATTTTTCTTGCCTTTTCTTTTCTTTCTAAAGACCCTCCCAACATTTCAGAGTTTCTGTCATATACACTCCTAATAGCACTTCAGTCACCCACTAACAACTGACTATTAGTCTTGCAAACTCCATGAATACTACAGGACTAAATGTCAGGGTGTATATCTATATTGTATATATCCTGGGGCTTGTATATCTCCACTTTTACGTGAATATATTTTGACATCCAATGTCACACCAAATATATTTCTAGTGTGTCACACACCCCAAAATATATTTCTTCACTGAGATGGACACCAAATATATTTCTTATGCCTGGACCCTGAATTGTGACTGTCACACTGTAGAAATATATTTCTGGTCTGGGATGGACTTAGGATATATTTTGCAGCTGGGGTTGACCAAGGATATATTTCTTCAGCCACTAGGGGTGTCTGGGGTCCCAGTTTCTAAAAAAAAACTTGTGATTTTCTGTAATGTGGGACATATATTCCAGATGATGTTTCTACTATTTTTAGGGTTTTAGCCACCATCTGGAGCTGTGTTTCCTTGACTGTTTGTAGGATATACATAGACCATTAGCATGGCTTCCATGAAGGCTGCAACAGTCTGACTGTCCATTTTTTTCTTATAGCACTTGAATATTGTGGATAAGAAAAAACCCCTTTGGATGGGAGGACTATGACTGGGGGAATGAACATCATAGATCAAAACCATGTTCAGCAATGAACATGG
>NW_001890098.1:5685-10053 GCF_000143565.1 Laccaria bicolor S238N-H82 | reverse complement strand
CAGCTGCAGCTCCCCAGCCTCCTCATATTTTCCTTGCTTTGAATGTGTTGCTGCAAGATTACTCATACTAGTCAAGGTATATGGATGTTCTGGTCCTAGTACTCTTTTATACAGATCCAGGACTTTCAGCTGCAGCTCCCCAGCCTCCTCATATTTTCCTTGCTTTGAATATGTTGATGCAACATGTGCCATGCTGACCAAGGTAGCTGGATGTTCTGGCCCCAGTACTCTGTTACGTAGATCCAGGACTTTCAGCTGCAGCTCCCCAGCCTCCTCATATTTTCCTTGATTTGAATATGTCAATGCAAGATTATTCATGCTGGCCAAGGTATTTGGATGTTCTGGCCCCAGTATTCTGTTACAAAGATCCAGGACTTTCAGCTGCAGCTCCCCAGCCTCCCCATATTTTCCTTGATGTAAATATGTCAATGCAAGATTATTCATGCTGGTCAAGGTATCTGGATGTTCTGGCCCCAGTACTCTGTTATGCAGATCCAGGACTTTCAGCTGCAGCTCCCCAGCCTCCTCATATTTTCCTTGATCTGAATATGTTAATGCAAGATTATTCATGCTACCCAAGGTATCTGGATGTTCTGGCCCCAGTACTCTTTGATCCAGATCCAGGACTTTCAGCTGCAGCTTCCCAGCCTCCTCATATTTTCCTTGATTTGAATATGTCAATGCAAGATTACTCATGCTGGTCAAGGTATTTGGATGTTCTGGCCCCTGCTTCTTTATTCTCATTTCTACAATTTTGTATTGAAAATACTCTGCATCTTTCCACATTCCATTTTTATCCAATACATAACTGAACCTGGAATATTCATCATCATCAAACACTTTTTCAAAGCTGTTTTCCTCCTGTGACTGGTAATTGGCTTTGATGTGTGGCACAAGAAGCCTGTTGAATGCAATGTTCTCAGCTGTCATCTCCTTTGTAATACAGTTCACAAGGATCAATTTTGATACTTGCATCATGCACTTCTTTTGAGATATTGACATTCTATCTCTACTCCATTGATGCATCAATGGGTGAATGGCATAAGTTCCTGCAGAGGTTGAGTGCTGCTTGATTAAAGAAAACGACGTAAGAACCCTAATTCCTTCATGAAAGAAGAATTGATTCCAAGACTGATCTTCTTCAAGCTGAAGCAATTTATTCATACATGTTTCAACTTCTTCTTTTAGTCCACCATGCAGTTCTTTGGAGAACTCAACAGCAGCCTTTCTAAAGGCAGCCTCAATGATATTCTCATGATGTAGAAATGCAGCTGTTTCCAGAATAAGAAGAGCAGCCTGAGCAGGTGCTCTACTATGCCCATCAGATTTTCTGTTTGCCCTTGATTCAATTTCATTGAATGACAAATCCCATGTTTCATAGACTGTACGATTGTACTGAGATGCACCCCTAAATGAAGGGTGGTTCATAAGCTTGTTCCTATGTCGAGAGAGATGCTCAAGGTAATTATCAATACTACAGAGACCAGCTTCAATGGAAGCTCCAGCTTGATCAACAGCTAGAGGCAAGCAGCAGAGCTCATTTACAATTTGTTGAGCTATGTTGTAAACATCTTCAGAATGGCCAGTTAGATGGCTGGCTTTCAGCAAGAGTGATATGGCTTCCTTTTCAGTCATCTGATTAACTTCAAGAGAATTTTCATAAGATGTAACCCGCCCAAGAGATCGATTTCTGCTAGTAACCAGAATATTGCCCTGAGAACCAGATGGGATAAATTTTTCTACTACTTCAGGTGCACCATCAGCATTGTCAAACACAAGCAGCCATCCACTCTGCAGAGATCCAATCCAGAGAAGAGCAGACTGAGAGGACATAGAAATACCAGCAGCTTTAGCATCAGAATGAGAACAAAGACCCTTTAAACCAAGAGCAATAGTATCTTCAGAAGATGCATCAATCCAGAAAACATGAGAGAATCTAGATGTACTTGTCAGAAAATCAAAAATATAGTATGTGAAGAGACTTACCTTTCAGCCATCTTTTCAACAAACTTCAAACAAATCTGTGTCTTGCCAATACCCCCCATACCATACAACAAAAAAGACTTCCTGCTTCTATCTACTTGATCTTGAGGTGAAAAGTGATCCATCAGCCTCTTGAGAACATCCTCACGGCCTGTAAATAAGGCACTTGAATTGGGTCTTTGGTGAACAAAGGGTAATTCATCTTGACCCCCACTGGCATGTTGATGAACCTCAATCTTGACAACAAAGTTTGATCAATATCTCAAACCATCAATGCTATTGTCACAGTACACACCTTTTGAGCAGCATAGAATGTTGTATCCTTTATAATGAAGTTGTGAGCTCCCGAGAATACATTCTAGGATTCCCAAAGACAAAGGATATGAGCCAAGGAATTTATTAAAGCATTATTAACACGCACTAGAGACGTTCCTCCCCCCGTAACCTCTGGCACCCTTGTAAATGTCGACCTAAATCTCGTCAGCATGCTATCTGCCAGCGTGGGAGTCATGGACTCCAACCTCAAACCGCTAGGGCGTGAGCCTTCGTAACGTGGGCGGTCTGCGCCCATGAGCCGGTCAAGCATTCCCTTGAACTTTCCTTTCAAACGATTTTCACGAGGGCGATTAGAATCAGACATCGTGGTTCAGAAGAGAGTTGTTGATGCTGTGCGGCGTCAATTTTCCGGATGGGTAAGGGATGGTTTCACAGAGTCAGCTGACGTTCCTCGACGATGTTGACGGGCTTGGGTTGCTCAACGTTTGTTTTGGTCGCGTTCTCTTTTTCCACTTGAAGTCGCGCATATAACCACCTCCAATGTTCCCCACGCGGCCTGCCTCGTTTTTCTAATGCTCGGACTATTGATATTGTGCGCATATAGTCACCTCCGAAGTTCCCCAACCCACGTTCGGGCGTCTTCCTCATTCTTTCTTTCCGTTTTGCAACGAGGAGAATGCATTGCGGGAATTCGCGGCTGACGCTTCACATGTATACATACATTGTCGCAAAAGGCGGCCTGCATTCAGCATGCGACAAAGTTCAATGGCTGTGGACTGGCGGGACGTACCTGAGATATCGCATTGGCATCTATCACGGATACCCTCTTAGGCTCTCCCTTCAATCCTAGGGCATCTGCAGAAGAGCTCGTCGCCCTCATCCGTCGTCGTCCTGAAGCTCGTACCCAGCCCAAACCACCTCTGAACAACTACCGCGCCCAATGGGATGCTCTCCGCTTTCCATTCACGACATCGTTACTCGGTAAACCCCACCACAACCCTGCGCCCTTGCAAGAGGGCGTGGCCACTAATGGGCAGGGGTGTTGATTAGCATCGAGGATTACGAGGGAGGTGGTCGCGATGTTGCTCAAGGGCGTGGGGTGTGCTTGCAGAGCGTTGGGCGGATGAAGAGGTTAGCTATATCCAACGCGATGGACGACACAGATGCGGACGATGTATCGACAGAGGACAGCGGTGTACAGTTCTCACTCCCAACCGCCCCGTTGAAGATACAGCTCAACCCCGCTTGAAATGGGTCGCTTAAGTGAGCAATGCTGGCCCCTCCAAACTATCTACCCTCTCGGACGAAGAGGTGCTCGAGCCGACGGCGGACAAACCTCTGAACCCACCAACCATTCAGGCTTTCTCGCCCACTCCCAAACGCGGGCGAATCATCCTGGGTTCTGGCACCCTGCTCACCCTCCTCACGCACCAAATACGCACTATCCACGCAGACCCCACGTTGGTGGACAAACTCATCCCGCAGGGTGTGCTAGATCTCATACCCAGCAAGACGGAACTCATCACTCGCGATGAAGTTCTCCCGGAATGGAGATAAAAGCCAGGAAGAAATGATGTATCTCGCTGTGGAAGGCGGTATGCTCCTTCTCTCTGTATTTGTCTTGTCATGAACTTACTCCCATTTAAAACAAGGCGATCCCTCTATATACGACCACTCCCCTGAAGAGGTACTCTTCTTCCGTGCACCCCCATCGCTTCAGATATCTCCTCCACCTGGGCCAGGCCGACGTTCAGTTGTATCACGCTCACGCGCCGCGGTGTAGCCGAGAGCGTGATTCTGTGCTGTGGGGAGGGAGGTACAGTACGCCAGGGGCAATACGTTGATCATTTTGACGGGTGTTGCGAGGCTGTTGATTCGCTTTTGGGTGTTTCTTCGTTGACTGGGTCACTCCTGCTCCTACGTCCAAGACTTCTACGTCTTCTACCACCACCACCACCACCACCACAGCAGCAGCAGCAGCCCCATACACACCAACTCGCTATCCCAATCACTATCATCAAACGCGCGTCAATGTCCGATCAACGCGTCACACACACGACACTTGGTCAACTATTCTACAGGCACCCGAGGCGGGGGGACCAGAGCGCC
>NW_001890098.1:0-5190 GCF_000143565.1 Laccaria bicolor S238N-H82 | reverse complement strand
TTTGTAGTGTCTGCTTTTTAGACTGCAAAAGTTTGTACTGTCCACATTTTGAGGCTACAAAAATTTGTAGTTGACATATAGTTTATAGTGTCCTTGACTCTGTATAGGTTATGGGGATGAGGTTAAAGAATTGACATAATTTTACATATTGCCATTGCTGCAGCATTGATTTTTGACATCATGTACAAGTTGTCTTTCATGTCAAGAAAGGCTATTATATTCTATGCCTTCCTATTGATAGCTACTGTCCTATTTCAAAATCATAGTTCTAGGTCCATGTGGATATGGTTTGAAGGATTAAATAACTTTACCTTTTGCTATGGCCACATCATTAACTTTTGATACAAAAGTGGACACTACAAACTTTGTGGTCTAAAAAGCAGACACTATAAACTTTTCTATTAAACAGGCACACACTACAAACTTTTGTAGTCTAAAAAAGCGGACACTACAAAATTTTCTAATGGAAAAGCGCAGACTACAAAAGTTTTCAGCTTGGATAACCTTTTAACCTAACCCCAACTTTGTAGTCTATTCTATATCTGACTCTTGTAGTCTGTCAGTGTCAATTGCTCTTTCAGGGAATGCACCTTCCTTTTTTGGTCATTTTTCCCACAATACAACATTTGTTGCCCTTTCATTTAGCTTTCTAAATGTGTTGGAATCATGTTATTTGGTTTTGTTTTCATGGAGAAAAATGCAAAAAACAAAAAAAAACACGGCACTTGGAAGAATCTTTTACATCATATCTTCACAATGGGAGCACTTCACAACATAATTCAAACAGATTCAGGAAGCTACAGTGTAGGGCTACAACTTTCGTTTTTTGACCATTTTAGGAAATTGGTCATGTGATCACCCTCCCAACAACCCATGTGATACATATCATCATTATTATCTATTTTTGGTAATGAAAGTGCTAGGGAGCCTAATGAGAAGTAATGAAATCATCAAGGTGCTCAATGAAATATCCTAATGAAAGTGCCAAGAAGCCTAATGAAATATTCTAATGAGAATTCCATGAAATGGTAATGAAAGAGTCAAGGAGCTGAATGAAATATCCTAATGAAAATTCTAAGAAATAGTAATGAAAAAGCGAAGGAGCATAATGAAATATCCTAATGAAAATTCTAAGAAATAGTAATGAAAAAGCGAAGGAGCATAATGAAATATCCTAATGAAAATTCTAAGAAATGGTAATGAAAAAGTGAAGGAGCCTAATGAAATATCCTAATGAAAATTCTAAGAAATGGTAATGAAAAAGCGAAGGTGTCTAATGAAATATCCTAATGAAAATTCTAAGAAATAGTAATGAAAAAGCGAAGGAGCCTAATGAAATATCCTAATGAAAATTCTAAGAAATGGTAATGAAAAGGCGAAGGAGCCTAATGAAATATCCTAATGAAAATTCTAAGAAATGGTAATGAAAAAGCGAAGGAGCCTAATGAAATATCCTAATGAAAATTCTAAGAAATGGTAATGAAAAAGCGAAGGAGCATAATGAAATATTGTAATGAAAATTCTAAGAAATAGTAATGAAAAAGCGAAGGAGCATAATGAAATATCCTAATGAAAATTCTAAGAAATGGTATTGAAAAAGCGAAGGTGTCTAATTAAATATCCTAATGAAAATTCTAAGAAATAGTAATGAAAAAGCGAAGGAGCCTAATGAAATATCCTAATGAAAAGTCTATGAAATGGCAATGAAAGGGCCAAAGAGCTTAATGAAATATCCTCATGATATCTCATTATCCTTGCCTATATCTTATGAAAGATTCTAGTGATAAATTGAATGAAATAGATGGGCAATCCTAATGAGATGCCTTTCATAAAACCTGTGGCAGTATACACATTGCCTCTTGGACAGTTGTCATAGATTAATCATAAATAGTGGTAGCCACTAGTGATTCATCGTATACCCATCAGGACTGCATTTTTCTGAACCCTCACAACCACCGAACGAGGGCAAATTCACAATATGCTTGCGTTCCAGCGGAGGTTGGACCATACAGCTTTCTCTTTGAAGCGCTGCAGCCAGGTGATGGACTGAACAAAAACTAGGAGAAGGCGGTGGTGCAGAATCTGGACGGTTGAAACCTTTCAGCATGTAGTGGAATTCTGACGAAGAATTCACCCCAGAGGAGTAAGCCCAGATCAGTATTTCTGTCAAGGCGATGAATGGACTGATGGCAGATTGGCGACAGGATCTGGAAAACAACAGTTTTGAAGGTAGATTGGCGAGGTCAATGTCATGCTATGTGACAGCGTGTTTAAGCTGCGCACTCGCATTAGTACTTCTTGGCCGTATTCGGACTATCATATGGTAGGTGTGAAGTCATTCGGCGGAATGCCCACGTTCACAGTCTTGCAAGTAATACATGATGTCTATCATCCTTAGGCGGTACTCTTGACACCATCCTTGACCACCTGCCAGGAAGCCCTTCCGGACACCTCCTTGAACCAGCTAAAGAACAAGCCACGTTAACAATGGGGACGACACTCAGATCCACAAACACGTACCGATCAACGTTGGGCTTTGATTCTATGACGTTACTCCCCGCCGCAGGGAGGTATGAGCCGTATGCAACGTGAAAGATATCAGCGAGAGTGATTTCCTGCAATCACATCGGTAAGTATCGCGTCATCAGATGGTACACACGATGTGAGACTGACATCTCCAGCTAGGTACTTCTGCTTTGCGAGGATCGTGTCATACACATCCAGATGCTTATCCAGGGCGGAGATTGCTGCCTCATAAACCGCAGGGTCTGAGGTCAATCCACGGTATCTTGGGGGCAAAAGTGTGTCAGAACGCGATACAATATTGCAAGACCAAAAAATCGGCTCACTTTTTGAACACGTTTTTGGCAACGGCTTGGACGCGTGTGGATGGAAGTTGAAGGCTTCAATCGATGCGGCTTGCTCGGAGAGACCGTATGCCTTCGGATCCTTTGGGAGGAGTGGTGTTCCTTGATCGGCGTACTTGGCCGCGATATAGCGAGCGATGGCCCTACTTTCGTACACGATGTATCCATCATCGTCCTGAAGTCGGACACCCTATGAAGCAGTTGCGTGATAAGGAGAGAGATCGAAGCTCACGATGTAGGGAACCTGTCCGAATGGTTGAATCACGAGGTATTCCGGGGCCTTCTGCTCGCCCTTGCTAATGTCGACTGGGATGAACTCGAACGGAACGTTTTTCTCGTACAACACTGTTGCAACAGTCTGAGTGCAAGTGGAGAGGTGGAATCCGTAGAGTTTAAGAACCATTGTGAGACGCGTTCAAAGAAATGAATCTGGAGGTGATGAAGAGCGAGGTTCTTGCCTTGCTCTTCTTTTAAACATGTCGGACTGACTGGAGACGCCATACCGGCACCCATTCGTTGTAGATGGGAATTTCTAGAAGTCAAGTCAGGCCTGCAAGACTGCATTTAGAGCCGAACGTCCGTGCATGCGTAGTACGGTAGGCCTAGATTTCAAAGCTGTCATAGTTTTCCGATGGAAGGCCGTGCAGCAGTGCTCAGTCAGCTGTAAGTGCTAGGCACTCAAGTTTGAGCGTTGAGGTATAGCCTCAGATGCGGACATCTTGAGACAAGGTTGAGGTATAAGTGTTGAGATTCTGATGACCGTGTGATGACCATGATAATGATCTATATATGTGGTGGGATTCATCAGCTCCGAAAGGACAGTTGACCTATGAATATGAATACTTACTGGAAAAGACTCCATGGACGTGTTGTGTTGGTGTGGATTGTAAATAGAATCTGTTCCCAACGTAGCAATGTTGATTACGGCCCGCTAGTCCAAGCGTCCAGCGAGAAAATCACCGTAACCCAAATCACTTGGAATTCCCCCGAGTGAACAAAGCTTTCGCTTTATCCTTAACCTTCCTCACCCGTTTCTTCCCCTTTCGCTGTTTCGTCACTTGGCTAGAAGTGGGGTTTTCCTCAGGTAGGGGTACAGTCGGGACTCTCCTACTCTGCAGTAGCTGGAATATCAGCGGAGAACCTGGGGAGACGATGGGCGAAACGCGGGGTAGTTCTTCGGGAGCTGCTGGGATGGGAGGGTGGATGGAGGCGGACACGGATGAGGTCTCGACTGGAGGATTGGTTGGGGTAGCTGGTATAATTGGCGAAGCAGGTGTTGGCAAGGGCGACACGATACATGGCGGAGAGATGAGTGGCGGAGAGATGGGTGGCGGAGAGGTAGGTGTTGGTATAGGTGGGTTTGATGGGGAATTTGGTATTGCTGGTGTGTCGGATGAAGGAGGCGGCAATCCAGAGGATGGTTGTTCTGGAAGGGAGATGGGCGGAAGAGGAATATGGGACTGTGTTGGTGATTTGGGGAATCGTTCTCGTACCACGTCCCAGGAATCAAGGCTATTGGAAGAATCCAGGTAACGGATCGTTTCACAGAGTCAGCTGACGTCCGTTCCTCTCAAACTGCTGAGCGCTCCGAGTTAACGCGCAGTGGCGTGCCTCAGCGTAGGAGGCACCAGAAAGGACGGCGGTCAAAGAAGAAGTGTGAGAAAAAGAAACAAAACAACGCCCTTCACCAGACTCAAGGGGACGAAGAGATGACATGCTATTTCGTTTCAGATATTCACAAAAGCAGCAGATCCACTATGGAGACACCACCAGAAACCTAGAACAAACAGTAAACTACATTGAAAGCCGAAAGACGAACACACATGCCTGGCTTCTTCATCATCATCGAAGTAGAACTTAGCGATCCCTGTCTAGCGACATTCCGGCTCTACCTTCTCTCATCCATCCTCGGCGTTCTTCGCATTCCTTGTCATCCCTCTCCCTACTATCGTCCTCACTAATCCGCACGAGATCCGGTCGTAATTCATATCCTGTAGGAGGACAAGGATCCACTGCGGCCGACGGATCGCTTTCCTGCAGCTCGGGCCTCGCCTCGCGGATCCTACAAAAGACCAACCAATTAGCTCATCGTCAAGAGGGGAGGAGTGATGTCGTACCAGGCGGTTATGCGATACTCTATGTCGGGCCTGTGTCGAATCTTGCATCGCCAAAAAACATCGGGTATGATTGAAGATCCAAAGTCCTGCCCATCGAACTATCGAATGCTGGAAGCACAACGAGGCATCTGTGCACCACCGGAGTCTCTTGGGTTGGATGATTGTCGTGAGGGCGAGCCGTCGGTAGAGCTGCGGAGTACTGAGAT
>NW_001890099.1:7301-9752 GCF_000143565.1 Laccaria bicolor S238N-H82 | reverse complement strand
TTGTCGACCACATTCACATATGCTACTTTCTCTTTGTTCTTGCTTGCCATCCGTAGGAGAGCAAGGTGTTTGCTTCCTGCATGGAGGTCGTCAGGAATTTGAGGTAGTCCTGACTGACCTATAAGTTTCCGGAAGTTAAGCAGAACTTTGGGCCAATTTTCTAGTTTGTCAAAACCCTGCAAGCAAGGAAAATTAACTTGAGGATCAGAATATATATAAATCAACGTACAACAATCTTTTCACTATCCTGCTCAGACTTGTTGAAAGACAAGGGGGGAAGCAGGCGAATGGGAGGTTGTGAAACACCAATTTCGCAGTCAAGAGCCAAGACCTCAAACATTCGATATGCAGAAACAATGGAAGCAAGGGTTTTGTACTCCCCCTTTGATGATGCAGTCATCACCGTTGGATGTAGGGTGACCGCATTGGATGCTTTCAGGACATCTAAGCCTAGAAGCGGTGCCAATTCGTTAGAATCGACCGCAAGTTTATCAAAGGCAAAGAGCGAGCGCTCAAATCGATTTAGCGAATTGATGAAGTGCTGAAAGCAGTCTGTTAAGTTACAATCGAGGCCACAGAGAAATAAAGTACCTTGTGAGGTGACATTATTTCAGTGAAGTCAGCCAAAGGCTTTGGCACTTGTACAACATGTGGTGTGGCCCAAGGAAAGGCTGAGAACACAGGTGAGACAGCACGGCATTCTGAAGGACCTGAAAGGGGTGAACCAGTGTAAGTGCTTGCTTTAGTGAGAGTGGAATTAGTACAGACAGTTTACCACGTGAGCCGAACTGGATGTGTCAGAGTCCATAGCAGATTTCAAGTAGAAGAGATGGTGGCTGAAGGGAGGTCGACGTCAATAGGGACAAACGAAACTACCGCGCGCGCGGTGGTTTCGTTTGCATTTGTTTGATTTCGGTGATCATGCCCTTGAGCTCAAAGATTTAGTTAATAGTTTGCATTTCCAGTATTGTACGTCCCTTCTACAGGACTACTCGACGCAGCACGAGGAAACTACATAATCTGACAAAAAAAGCGTCAAAAACTAACGTGTAACTCCCTCCCCAAACACGCTGTCATCTCACATCGCACCGGAGTTAAACATCTTGGAAAGGGGGAGTGTCAAAGTCGTTGATAGGGTATCGAGCTGAACGTTTTGGAAAGGGGGACTGATACGTGAGAGGATAGGTCGACGTTGTTGACGGGGTATGAATGTCGTTGACAGGGTAATGTGGGGGAATGATACGTGAGCAGATGGCTCGACGTCATTGACAGAGTAACGTGTTGGAAAGAGGGAGTGATAAGCGAGCGAACGGCGCCGAATTTGAGACAGAGGGTGCTGGTGAAGCCGTTGACGTAGGCAACGATGAACTTGGTGCGGATGAACGTACAACACGACGCCCCAAGCTAAACGTTTTGGCCAGGGGGAGTGATACGCGAGCGGATGGGGTCATATAGACAGAGGAGTGATATGCAAGCGGATGGCTCGACATCGTTGACGGGGTACCCAGCTAAACATGTTGGAAGGGTGACTGATACGCAAGCGGATGCCATCGCTCGACGTCGTGTAGTGGATTCTAATCAGGTGGATGTTAGTTGAATGAGGTGCATATAAACGCACCGCAGCACGACGGCCTTCCTTCAACTTTGCACCACACGTCCCCAACCTCTTCAACACCATCTTGTCTGCTCGTCTGGGGGGCCATCGTACCGCGAGATTTGAGCCCTGGAAAAAGAAACTTCGTAGATGGAGAGGAGGGCAACGAGGTGCGAGCGGAAACGGTCTGTTGTCGCCACGTTGTTCACTTGAATTGTGGTGGTCGTGTAGGTAACATAGGGTGCCGTTGCCGTTGACTGGAATGCCGTTGACTGGAATGCCGTTGACGCAGTCGATGTCTTTGCAGCCCTCGTCGACAACGCGAGGGCTGCAAATACAATGTTTCTGCGGATTAAATGAATGTTAGAGAAACGGGGTGCTGACGAACATACGAAAAATACCTCTTTGAAGGCTTACATGGCACCTAGACTGTGCGTCAAAGAAAGAACGTGGAGGGGACGGTTCTTTCTTTCTCACCTGGGCCCACAGAAGTGATTTGTCGTTCAGTTGGCACGTCGCTGACTGCGACATGGCACCTCGCCGCTCCCTCGTGTTCCACCTTTATGTCTCATTCGCCGTCATCATACCTCATCATTCACCATTGCCATTCGCTGTCGTCGTGCATCGTCGTTCGCTGTCGTCGTGCAGTGTCGTCCGCTGTCGTCGTGCATCGTCGTTCTCCGTCGTCGTGCATTGTCGTTGTCGTCATGCATCGTCTGCTAAGGCTGATCCACGTCATGATGACAGCGTCTGGTTCAAACAAATGCAAACGAATCCACCGCGCGCGCGGTGGATTTGTTTGTTCAAGTTGAACGACGTCTGGATAAGCAACAACGCCAAATTATGACGTGCGCCAG
>NW_001890099.1:5613-7113 GCF_000143565.1 Laccaria bicolor S238N-H82 | reverse complement strand
TATTTTGGCGTTGTTTGGTCAATGCCTTGATTCACCTTATACATTTTTACAGGCATACGTAGGACTTGGGAAGTTCCGCCTTAACGTTCGGTAAGTCTTCTAGCACCAATCGGCTATTAAAACTCACGAATATCTTGTAGATTCACGTCAAGTGCGACAAAGGTGGCGAGTTTTGGCTTGAATGCAGGTAAGTCGACGCCGTGTGTGTTTGTGAAAGAAATTAAATGTACGTTCATGGCCAGAACTTCCCCAACCTTCAATCTCACGTCGCACGTTCATCTCGGCCGGTACTACAACTTCACTGGTCATCTTAAGCAGTGCGGACGAAAGGAAAGGAATCACGTCAAGTGCGATGAAGGTGGCGAATTTTGGCTTGAATGCAGGTAAGTTGACGCGGTGACTGTTTGTGAAAGAATTAACGTAGAACACGAAACACACGTCTTTACAGGAACACGTAGGACTTCACGACGCGAATGCGTAATCACGTTCACATTGACGGCGATGTTTTAGCGGAGCCAGGGGCAGCCACGTCGGTCGTTGTGGATCACAACTTCCATAACTTAGTAGGAACACAGCATTAGTTCATTCAATTCATTTTATTAAGTTGCATTATTCTTGAAACCCATTGGAGTAGCTATTTACGCGTTAAGTACCTGGCTAGCAGCTAACAAATCCACCGCGTGCGCGGTAAAGTTCTTTGCATCTGTTTTGAATGACTTGCTTTCAAACAAATGCAATCAAAACTACCGCGCGCGCGGTAGTTTTGTTTGTTCAAGTTGAGAAACTTCTGGATGTGAAACAACGCCAAATTATGACGTGCGCCAAGGATCGTCTGAACCCCAGCGCAGGTTCAGACGATCCTTGGCGCACGTGATAATTTGGCATCATTTGGTTAACAACTCTAACGCCTTGTGCCCTCCTTATCTGTCTTACCGCTTCTGCAATTGTCAATGACTGACACGCCAGCACTGGATGATATTGATCAAGAGCTTTTGCAGAATGAAACAGAAGAAACCATCGTACCAGAGGATGAACATAATGTTGCCACAGCATTTTATGCATCAAGTTCAGGCCTTTCACGTTATCCCTCAGATGGAGGGGACTTTATGCTAAAAAATGGGCCAATTGATCCACAGTTTGTTGTACCCGATGCAGACCTCATCATCCTGGAGCGGCGAGACGCTCGCTTCTACTACGTTTACTGCCTCCAAAAACCTCATCCACATCCCAAATTGAATAAAGCCGTGCCCGACGCCTCCAAATACATAAAAGAAACTTGGGTGTATATTGTCGACACCTCACCTGAACACCAAAAACAGAGGTTTGACTTTGAAGAAACTTTGTCAGTTCCAATTGGTCCTGACTCACTAATGGATGAAATTGGTGAGTATGCTCTGCAGTTGATTAGGTTGATGTTGATTGCTCGATATGTAGGGGCAATGGCATTACCACCCAGTGCTGCTCTATATGCTTCTACTCCAACAACACGTCATGATCGAA
>NW_001890099.1:0-4239 GCF_000143565.1 Laccaria bicolor S238N-H82 | reverse complement strand
TGGGATCACTATTGATAGCATGAGTTTATTGAATCAACATCTTCATCAAGGTAAGTAATGTGAGGGTAACGTGTAACATACCACAGTGATTGATGATGCAACATTAGAGACAGTAATGCGACGAAAGCTAGAGGCTAAAAATACTCAGATGCAACACACTGAATACAGGGAAAAGAACGGCCGAAGCACCAGAAAGAGAAAACGCACCAATTACTCTTCTGGAGGAGAAGGTGTGATCAGTCAAATCAGGGTGAAGGGTGGCTGATAAAAGCTCTTTCAGATAGTCAAGATGGAAATCATGAACAGGAGGATCATCAGATGGATTTGGAGTCTCCTAAAGCAAACACCTCTTTGGCTGATCATTATGGTTGGTTGAAGTAAATTTAAGTAGACTTGCAACTGATGTTTTCTTCACAGGTGATGAGTTAGAGGATGAAGAGCCCTGGGATTTAGAAGATGAAAGGACCTGGGCTGATCAGGAGGCCTTGGATGACAAAGAACCCTTGAATGACAGGGAACACTTGGATGAAGAAGAGCCCTTCAATGAGGAAGAGGACTTGGATGAAGAAGAACCCTTTGAAAAAAGGCACATATATAATAGTGAAGGAGAAAGTGAGATAGACTCAGACAATGAAGATGATGGACCAACAGGTAATGCCATCTAGTCATTCATATGAGAAAAAATACTAATGCAATACAGAACATCTCAATCCCATAGATGCATTTCTGGGCACTATCGACTTCAATGCAATTGACAGCTGTGCTGACCAATTTTTGGGATCTCTTTGTTCATTGCGATCACAAGAACGCATGAACCAAACTGAAGTGGCAGCCAACTCCATCAGTATAGAGCAATCCATTCGATCTTTGACCATCTCTCCATGGGCTTCAGATCATCCACAGATCATTGCAAAAATATGGCCAAAACACGATATCCTCTTGAAATCCATGCAACTTTCAACAGTTGAGCTCTACGCCTGTAGGCTAATTTATATGACAGGCATTGCAGCACCTTATACTTGGGTTGAAACCATTGTCTGGGAGGCAATCAATACCGAGCCTTCAGTGAATCAGACTTCTGCCCCAGCAGACTACAAACCTAGCTGGGTGCACCAGCTGGTCAAAGATCTGAAGGGATTGTATCTGAGTGGCCTACACAAATCAGAGATTGTACCCTTTCCTTCGACAAAGTATCTTCCACATCTGGAAGAGCCTGTAACTCACCAGCACAAAATTGGACGTGTGTTATATGACACAGATGCACAAAAGGAGCAGCTGGCAACTGCAGCCACAGACATCATTCGTTCCTGGCTGCATTTTCCAACTACCCCCAAAGCAATTTCTCAGTGGATGTTCATTGCCACTATCAACAAGGTCATTGATCGGCACTCCATTTTTTTACTGGAGCCTGTTTGGACTGCATTTCAAAGCCCACTTCTTACATTGGAGGGCAGAAATCAAGGAAGCAATAATCGAACTGAAAAACATCCAATTTGGAGACAGTTTGAAGCTTCTTTGCGACAGCATCCATTGGCAAAACCACATTCATGGTTGACGGAGAAGTTTGAGGTACTGCATGAGACTGTCATGACGTGGATAAAAGAGAGTCAGATTGATCGCAAGGCCATTGAGAAGGCACAGCTTGTATTCACCAATGCACGTTCTGAATTCAGAGCAGGAAACACTAGTTCTGGAGCCAAGAAACGGTCCAAGACCAAAGGATTCAACTCGGACACATCATCACTTCCCCAGTCCAAAGATGACAGAAGAATGCTTTTTGTCAACTTTCTGAGGCGTGGGCTGCCCCTTTTGGAGCAGGGACTCTCTGTGCATGTGAACAGCTCTGACAAATTTCTCAAGAAGATGGCAAATTCACCTGACAAATTCATGCCATACAGAGAACATGCTCCCACTCGTATTATTTCACGAAATTTGATATATGATGATCCAGAATGGCTGAAGACACCAATTGGTTTCTGGAATGTTCTGTGCTTCCGTGGAGTTTTCTTTGGCTCAGAGTTTGCTCGTGACAATGGACGTCATTTCGAGGATCTGGATCAGTGGAAAGCGTTTAGCAAAGGCAAAGCAGAAAGCTATTTCATTGTCAAGACTGCCTATGGGTCTTTTCAAGGAGACCGAAGCATCGATTGGGTTGAAGAATACTGGGAAAAAAGGGATCTATGGGAGCCACTGATGAATAAGAAGGACTTGACTATTTTTGACATTTATGACTTCCTGCTCCAGTCATCTGCTGGCGGTGGAAGGTCAACATCAAGTCGAAAGAGGGGATCTTGGCAGTCAGCAAAAGGCAACAACAAATCCACTCCAAAGAAGGTCTTTGTCAACATAGGCTCACTAACAGCCATTCTTATCATAGGAGATCTGGTCTATGCAGATGTACTTCCCATGCCTTCTGCTCTTGACTGGGGTAAACTCATTGAAAAGGTGGGGAAGGGTGCATTGGATGCTATGATCATGCTTGGGCTGATTGATGAGGACACGACGGTGCCTCAAGCATTTGCTGATCTCGATGCCTTTGTCAATCGCGAGCTTACTTCTGAAGAAAAGTCTGTCATGACATATGATGTCTTGACTGGGGAGCATAGTCTTTGTAAGTATAAACGGATATACTCTAAGAAAAATGCAAAGTAGCTAGTTATTACCTTGTACTTCCTACAGTTTAGTTGTGCACAGCGATATAATTGAGTAGTTTTGAAATAAAAAGGAGCTCACTCTGGATATTAAATATATTTACAATGACCAAACAACACCAAATTATGACGTGCGCCAAGGATCGTCTGAACCCCAGCGCAGGTTCAGACGATCCTTGGCGCACGTCATAATTTGGACTTATTTGGTCAACATACTTCATAACCTTTCAGAGTTTTTTGAAGTCCAATTGACACCAGGCTATTTATCTAGTCAATCATAGGTGAAACACAGGAAATTCTATACAAATATGTAAAGGTAACGGCAGTTGAGTACCGGAACATACATTGTATCTGACAGGTCAAGTAGTTGAATACGATATAGATGCAATACGGTAGTTGGATATGAAGGAAAGCAAGCACAAAATTCTACTTCATAGCCTCCATCATTCGAAACACTGGGTCATCGTGAAAGAGACTGAGAAAAGTAGGGCTACCTGAAATGCAATGTTGAGCACAAATAAGAATGAAGATAATGATAGACTTGCAAAGTGTTTTCACTAGCAGCAAGCACTGCAACCCAAAGCACATTCATTGACAAAGATACATCGTTGGGATTTGCCTTGGAGTTATAGGAACCAACAGTATATCCAATGAGGGCTATGGAACCAGTGGGGACTTGACGACCGAATGGGGGAAGATCTTTTTCAATGGATCCAAGGCCAGATGGCATCTTGATATGCTTGGTTCGAGCATCTAGAATGGGGACTGAAAGGCATTGATTGTCCGCAATATAAACCAAAATCAATGTTATTTTTTTACCTAAGTCATGAGGGCCCAGAGACGATGAATATCGAAATTTCCGATTTGGGGTATCATTCGACATAGTGGCTTTGCTCCGAACCGTCGTAAATCCTTTGACTGGAGAAGAGCCTGATTTTGGCTCTAGTAGATTGGATAAGTAATGCAGACTTGAAGACAGGAAATGCTTACCAGCTGAACGTGTCGCAAAGGTCAGGGTGCTATCTGCCAGCTGAACTCTCACAGACCCCCTCTTAAAGGTCATGCACAACACCGCGACCATACGCTCATACTCATAAGCAAGAAGCTTTGCGGTGATGAATTTGACCTCCTTGTCACCGCGTTGACGAGGTGATTCGGTCTGGTCATCAACGATGATTCCAAGCGTAACACACAAGGCAGGTGTCTTGCGATCCCGTATGAACACGAGAGGCCCACCCTTTGTTTGACCGGATGTCTTCTTAGAGACCAGAAGTGATGGATCAATGCGAGAAAGGTTGACGATATTGGACGTGTAGTCCTTCTCGAACACGACTAATCCTTTAATGTACCTATAAATCAGACGCAAATGTGAGTCTCTCTGTTAGAGAAAATTTGAAAGAAGACATACTTCAGATTGATATTGGGGTGAACGTCTCCAATGCTAGAGAAAAGTATCATCCCATTTCCATTGTCATCTTCTTGGTCGTTGTTAGAGTCCTTCCATGATATAAACTTCAAGCCGCTAGATTTATAAGGTTCAAGTAAGATGTATGAGGACACATTATACTTATTGATAACTTGCCCAGGC
>NW_001890100.1:4238-9070 GCF_000143565.1 Laccaria bicolor S238N-H82 | reverse complement strand
GACTCTGTTGTCCTGTCTGAACAGATCGGATGCATAGTCTTCAGCAGTTCCAAAAGCGTTGCCTTGGAACGGCATGGCGTCTGTGTCTGGGCCTGCACCTGAACTTGATTGCCCTCCAGCACTCATGAGCAGTTCGTAAGCATCATTTGCTTTCTTAAGTTTGTCGAAAATGGCACGGCAAAGAGGGTCTTTTGTGAGAGCTAGATGGTGTTGATAACCTCGGAGTGAAAAAAGGTGGTCGCAGCCAGGACACGTAGTTGTTTCTGAGGACATTTTAGTGGGGAATGCGGACTTAACAGCTTGTAGAAGGAATGTTTGGCAGTCAGCCGCAGAAGTAAAAGACGTTGTTGCCAAACTATACAGTACCAACAAACAGTACCAACAAACACACAACCATCCATCTCCCCCCATCCATCTCCCATTGTACATGCTTCTGCTGTAGGTCCTCGACTGCAACATCCAGCACTCGAATAACCCTAACAATGGAGGATGATACTCTCATTGATGGGGAAGTGCGTCAGCAAAAATGAAATAATACGCGGTTGCAGAAGGAAGAAGAGGATCATCGACTAATCGCGGAAGGAGAAGGTAAGATCAGCCTGCACAGTCAACGAGACACCAATTTCTCACCTGTATTAGGACCAAGGAAGGCGAAAATGACAGCCTTAAAAAATGCCAGTGAGTTCTTGGGTCTGGTGGTGAGAAAAATCTTTTGCCTCATATCTCCACAACAGGTACACTTTAGAACATAATTCAAACAGATTCTGGAAGCTACAGAGCAGGGCTACAACTTTGGATTTTGACCATTTTAGGAAATTGGTCATGTGACCACTCCCCCAGAGACCCATTACATGGACCCCTAGTTGTATTGTCATTCTTATCTTGATTCCTCCTACTCTTTGGTCATATCCAATCATATTTCCTCTTTTATATATACTAGCCGATACCCGTGCATTCGCATGGGTGGCTCTTTCTTGATATTACTCTGCCCAAGTGTGTTCCGATATTATGTAGTGAAATTTGCCTCACTGTTCTCTAAAGACATGTGGTGTAATGGTCTAATGGGCTGCTTTCTGTGTATAATGTGTGGTGTGCCCAATTCCTGAACCCTTGTGTTCGATCTCTGGCTGAGGTAAAATTTCCTGCACTTTCTGATCCTGCAAGCTCTGTGTCCAATCCCAGGAAAGTGTTACAGCTAACTGCATAATTGTAGACCATATCTCAGCCCAGGCTGTAGTTTTAGACCAAATTGACCTGGAATGTTCCACCTTATTCATTTCCATAGGGTGTGCAATTGGCCACTTGGCCAAAATGCCATGGGTTGTGGAACATTGGAATATTTGAAAAAAAGCCTTTGCACCTATAATAAAATATACCCCCAGAATATGTTTTCTGCTTATAATATCGTTCTACAGCATCTATTTTTAGTCTGATATGTTTGTGATTTATTACAAATCTAAATATAGCTTACATGTGTTTCATGATAAAAAATTCTCAGAAATGGGATATTCTGGATCACTGATATGTTTTCTGTATGTTTTAGCATCCAGATATGTTTTTTCTTGAGATCCAGAATGTTTGTAATTTATTACAAATCTAAATATAACTCAGATATGTTTGATGATTCAAAAATCTCATCCTGGATCAGCATTGATGACCGGTATGTTTTCCTGTATTCTGTGGATGTTTTCTTTTTGCCTAAAGAGCATTCAAATATGTTTTTTCTAGGGTTGGACAGATCTAAATATAGCTCAGATATGTCTTATGATTGAAAATTCTTAGAAATGGTACATCCTGGATCAGCATTGTTGACTGGTATGTTTTCTTGTATTCTGTGTATGTTTTTCAAAGAGCATCCACATATGTTTTTCCATGTCATAATTCTTCTAAAAAAGCTGCATTTCACCAGAATATTCCAATTGTAATGATTCTCAGTTTTCTCCATCAAAAACTTGTGTTACAGCTACCCAAAGCTACCAAGTAATGTAGAAATATATTTCCGATTTTTTCAAAAAATTTCCGCCTCAATCAGGGGTGTGGAGATGATGGATGCACAAGTCATGTTCCGGATGACCTTTTGTTCTTTGATCCTTCTGGGTAACAAACAAACATCAACAAAGGTAGCTCCTGAGAGGAGATTCATGAAAGTGCCCTTTGAAGGGTGTCATCAAGTTAATGACAGAACTAACTCCATATTTCTTCAGTTGCAATTGGTTTCCATCATATAGTATGTATTTGGTATTTCAAATCAGCAGCTTTTCAGATGGATGGCTCAGGTTCCAGCTGGATGACGTTCCCAAAGGCATTGCCACACAAGTACAAATAGTTTCCCCACTAGTGCCCAGATCTTCAAAAGGCACGGTTATTCCTCCTCTACACTTGTATCTAATGAAAAATATACATTTTAGTACTCTTAAAGTAGAACAGAATCCAATTTTTCATGTTTTACATTCACGGCGCCCTCGCAAGTGGATGGATACAACAGAGTGAACTTGGATGACGCGTTTGAAGCTGTAGATAAACAGATGCAAAGTTCTCAAAAAAACATCAGGAAAACAACTGAAATTGAGCAGGAGAGGAAGGGAACACTACCCTGACATTGGTAATACATATCAGTATGTTGAATTTACAACATTGGACTTGCTCTCTTATCAGAACATCAGGAAAAACCTCATTTGCTGATCTGTGTTCATAAGCTAGAGTGTGCCAGAATATGCAAAAAATCTGTCAATATAAGTTGTGAGTAAGTTGCATAAGGTCAATCAGCCAAATAAGGTAAGTGTCCAAAATATTGGTGCTTATTCTTCACTAATCATGACTGATTTGTACTCATCAATTGTGGATCTGCTCAGAGAAAGTGGCCGATATGAGAAAATAAATCTCAGATATCACACAGAATTTCGTCATCAATCAAAAGAGCTACATATCTATATTGCTGCACGATATTCCAAGATCATAGATACTAGTCCGTATACCATAGATACTAGTCCAACCCATCTAAATCCAACACTGCCAATGCGCTACCTTTAGTAAGAGCTCCAGTATCCATAGTGTTGTCACCGTCGCTGTAGATATAGGTTGAGGACAAGATTAAAGAGAGCGAGATTCAAATACTTACGTGACTTTTGCATAAAGTTCCGACATAATCTTGTGGTACGTGTTGACTTTCTTCTTCAACTTTGTTAAATTATCTATGTGGCGATTGAAGACCTTCTTGAAATTATCTCCTTCAAATTTCTTGGCTTTGGCCTTCTGGCTGTCGGCACTCATCTTGCCCTTCTTGCCTTCTCGCCATTCGTAAAGTGCAGCAAAGAACTTGGATTATTGTATCAGTGATAATCCTGACAACAATGAAAGCATGCACTTACTGCCGTTGCACCAAGGGCAACAATGGGATTGTCAGCTCAGGATCTTTGAGGGTTGGATGCGACGAAACATAATACTTCTTTGACTTGTATCCAAAGCCTGNTGGAACGNTGAAGAAAGCAGTCTTGATGAGGTTGATGAGACCTGGGTTGAGGTAAATCTGGATGTCGGTAACCGAGTTCTTGACCATCCAGATAGGCTCAAAGACAAAAGTTAGATCATATATGGAAAGGAAGAAACAAGGACACACCTTGCCATCTTTATCTGCAGCCCAGTGCCCAGGATATACGTACACATCGTTCTCGATCAACGCATGGACATGCTGTGAACATCCATCACCAACGCCGAGCTGAAAAATTGTGATCTGGTCCGAAGCCATGCTTCGAATCTGTCCGCGGTGATGCGATAGATGATCAACGACCTATATTAAAGATGTCGTCAAAGCATTCAATGGAGAGGTTACCAAATCACGTACCCATTTGCCAATATGCCTGGCGAACTTTTCGTCAATTGACAGGTGGTTGGTCAGTGCCTTGTACTGGGCATCTTGCTTCCCCTTGTCGTCTTCGGTATTCTTGGCGTGCAGAAGCTTGACCACTTCTAACAGGACTTGTCGTTTGTAGAGCGTACCTTTATGGAGTTCTGGCCACGCATTTTCGGTAACCAAAGTCTTCTCAACGATTTGAATGGCCTCGCGACAGACTACCCGGATAAGGTCAGTCTGCTGGGTAAGAGTGCCTGTCCTCAGTTGAAGGGCCTTGGGCCAATTGTCTTCGGGGATGGCCTTGTCATCGTCATCACTTGCAATTGTGGCAGCACCCACTTTCGATTTTGACTTTTGAACCATTGAGCGTATGGCTTGTGTTGTGGGGCACTACAAAGAGATGGTCAGTCATGGCAGCGTACTGGAAGATTAGGAGAAATGTTGATACCTTGGCATTTAAGGCAGCATCACGCTTGCAGGTACGCTGAGGGTGAAGATTGAGTAAATGCTATTAAGATATATACAAAACTCACCAGGCTAGACTTTGATTGCTTAGAACCTCAGGTGTCCAGCCTATGCTGCTAGAATTATGTATCAATTACCCTAACTGACCATTTACCTGATGCATCAATTCCCCTAACTGCCGAGTCTGCTAGTTAGCTACCAGAGCCTAACTACTACAGAACAGCATGCTAATGGCTTCGTCATTGCTGCCAGGGTCCACGTCGGCACTGTCAGGGTCCCTCTTGCCATCGCCGTCAGGGTCCACTCCCCGCCCTCGCCGCCGTTAGGGTCCTCCCCTCCTCGTTGTTGTGCTCAGGGTCCTCTCCCTCCTCATCGTCGTTGCCGTCAGGGTCCATTTCCCTTGTCGCCGTCATTGTCAGGGTCATCATTTCTTGCAGTTTGTCCTTGCTCCCTGGGCTCGATTGCAGTCGTTTCATTCGCCCTCGACATCATTGTAGGCGTTCCCGTCAATCATCGT
>NW_001890100.1:0-3470 GCF_000143565.1 Laccaria bicolor S238N-H82 | reverse complement strand
ATCTAGCAAGGCGATACTTGGCGGCTGCAGCCTGTGCCCGAGCATGTACCCGATCAATGACCGATCAAGACCGCATACCATCTCTCTGATCCCTGACATTTTTGTTCTTGAACAGAATCATCCGGCTCTTGACACAGAGGACATGACGCAAACTTTCCAGTGCATCACTGCAATGGGCTGTCCTCAGTTTCTCCTCTATGGCGATGAGGCGAGCGCTGCAGACGGATATGTGTGACGTGGAAGAGAGGGAGGAGGGAAGCCAGAGGTCAACGTGTTCTGGGTGATTAGATGCAGGGGGTGGCTGGAAGGGCCCTGCGTGCAGCGTTTTGCTGTTGGTCCTTTCCTGCTCCAGCTGTAGCCGCTGAAGCCCGGGCATGTACACCCCTCGTATCTGCTCCCAGTGCTTAATCTTTGCGCGTAACACATTACGCAGCTCCGTTAACGAAGCTGCTTGGCCAGGCGTCCCGCCACTCTCTCGTGACTTTGCCAGCTCACAGAGTCTTCGCCTGAATAGGAAATCAGCTTTGCCTAAGGCACTAAAAATAAACAAACCTACTGTGAATCCTCCAGATCCAAAGCTAAGACCATGAACGAGGACATGGTGGTGGAGTGGAGGGCAGGTGCACCGCCTACAAGCAACAACTCCTCCTCCGCGGCGAACTCCTTCCGAATTTCTGCCTCAGTCAGGCCTGTTCGAGGAAGCCATGTCAGGAAGGAGGGGGGTGAGATAAACATAAAGACGTACAAAGTCTGCGGGTGATAAACGGATTCTCTGCCTGCTTTGGGTATGTCGCCCTATCCCAATCCTCGCACAGCTTCGTCCACTCAGCAGCCAATTCCTTTGGAAGGGTGTTGGTGAACCCTCGATGGCCTTCGACCTGAACGTTTCTCTGTCGGATGGCGGTCCTATATTTTTTCATCAACGTTTTACCTGTACAATGGAGTCAGCAGTGAATTTAATGATTTTGAAGAAATTCTTACCCACACCACAATACTTTAGCCAATTCCAAAAGCCGAGATGGTCGTCGATAACGTCTTGACGTGAACCAGGGCCCTGCGTCTTCATAGCATTACCCAAGGCGTTATTTGCTGCCCATATTCGCTCACAGCCCTCTCCATCCGTGAGCCCCATCCCCCATGAGAGCTTGAAGGAATATTCTTGGTGTTTCCGCTGGCCATGGCCTGGCTCGTGGAAAGCAGGGATCTGTGGGCGCATGTCGAGGGGGGAGGCAGGCAGCAGATCCGTAGGCCAGTGGTCGTCCATCCTTTTTCGAAGGTTTACAAACCATTGACATGCGATGTCATAGCTCACGACCACAGGTATGTTGGGGGAAACATCGCGTATGGCCCTACCAAATATGTAGTCCATATTGGCGTACCTGAAAACGTTTAGTCGTTGGATGATGTGGATGAATAAAGGCACATACCTCTCCCCCTTCTGCAGGTTCCCGACGCAGGTCGGAAGAACCATCTCCGAGCGGGCACACGAAACGGCCCCCACGCCCGTAAACCTCAGCCCCCTCGAAAACTTAGAGTTCGCCTTTGCCAGGGCTTGAAAGCCCACACACGTACTTATCTGGGTAGCCGTTAGGGTTATAAAAGAAAGGTGGGGCAAGGACCACCTACATCTGCATCACTTGCCCGAGACAACACGTAGGAGTCATACCCTTCGCGTGGCACCATGTACGCCATCCCAATACCCAGGCCTGGATCACTGGAGAAGGAGGACACTAGCTGATTTTTGAGACGAAAGTTGGCGTCCATGGAGTAGGTCAGAAAGTATAAGAACCTGTAAATCAATCAGAACCAGCCCCATTGTTAAACGCCATGCATACATACCTAAGAGATTCTGGCGCCTTGTCCCATCCATCAGGAAGGTTGACTCCTGGGCGAGGACAGTGGGGGCAGCTCAAGCCCAGAGCACCCTCCCCCACCCCCTTGACCCCTGCTGGGTCATGACCCATGCCTCCCCTCTTCAACATCTTAAGGTGTCGAAATTGAAGAACCATCCGCAGAAGTGGCCGATATCTCGAAGTTGGCACGCTGAGGCCTGTGTTGCTGGTCAATTTCTCCAGCGTCCGGTAGAAGTCGTAAGTCGAACCCTTTGTGGTCAATGCGAGCAGATGGAGTAGCTGTAAAAGAGCAAAGGAGGCACAAGTCTTAGGTGTTTTTTGACTGGCTGGATAAAGCCCACGCCGAAGGAGCTGAATGTGCTTTGGCACAGTGCGTAAACAGCCGCAATAGTCGAAGGCCATGTCGTGGATGCCGTTTGTATGGAGAATGCGAAGGTCTTGGTGGCAGGGCTCAGCGTTGGTGCACGTTGATCGCGTGTGGTTCAGCTGGATGCGTAACCCGAGGCTCTTCAGGCTTGTCTTGATAAAGTAATGACCACTCCACTTCTATGGCCCAGTAAATTAATGGAAAGAACGGCTGAGTGAAACTGGACGAACCTCTATATGATGCAACGGGACAACGGTGGCGTCGAACACAACACGAGGCGCATATGAGGTCAGGTAAGCAGCAGTCAGAACAGCGATGGTCAGGGGTGCCAGGTGAGGCAACTCCGCGAGCAACACAATCTGGGCAAGCCCTCTCCCGTCGAAAATCCCCTCGGCCCTCCCATCGAATGAACTCATCAAGGTACTCCGTTCGATGTCTTTCCTTCCAGACGAGATGCGGGCGCTTCTGGATGGAAATTAGAAAGGCAATTTGAAGGGAAGTGGAAGGGCTGCTTACTGATAGCCTGCTCCTGGCTTTCTTCTTCTTTTTCTGGACCTCTGGCAGCCCTCCGTCCACCATCACGTCCCCCTCCATCGCTTCCTCGTACCACTCTGATCCCGGGTCCAGCCCAAACTCATTATCGTCAGCCACCCACATCATTTCCCCCATTTGAGTGGTACGCGGTGTCTCCGAGACGAGTCGATGAGAAGTATTAAATTGAGTTTCACGGGAGTTTATGATGTCCAAGTCATCGTTGAGCAGGAGTCGGTCGTGATAGACGCCTGTCCGTCGGCGCTTGGAAGGGCGACTTCCATCGGCGTTTCTGCCACGATTGAAACGAGCGGTATTGGACATTTTCTCAGTATGTACTTGGAACGTACTCTGATTATAGTGACTGTGACATTCACATGACAAATCACGTGAAATACACATACCGTGTTTTTTGTTGAACTCTCCAAATTTTGGCCACCTCCCTTCAGTCCCCATCCTCAACTTATAACGTGTTTCAACGTGTCCAGACGTTCCGTTAATCTGGTGAGCGCCTCATTTGTACCTTTTGCCCCCTTCCCCACCCACTCCTAGTGAATACTCTGAGCCCGGGGAATCCACTCAGGACTGGGTGTCCTTGTGGATGACAGTGAATACTCCGTGCCCAGGGAATACACTTGATTCTGCAATTTTTTTTTCCCTGCGCCTTTTTTCCGTTGAGCATTCGGTAGACCATTGACCTTTTTTACAGGCCTGATGTC
>NW_001890101.1:8535-10277 GCF_000143565.1 Laccaria bicolor S238N-H82 | reverse complement strand
CAGCCGTTTCGACAAGACGGAAGGTGGCGCGATAAAGGTGTACAATGGTGATGTCATGAAATCGGATACTGCTGTATCTCAAACGATCATGGAGGAACTGCAAGCTGCTGTCAGTCCTCTTGAAGATGTTCCAGAATGGGAGAAGGACTGGCATCCCAGATCAGATGAGAAAGTTCTGAATTTGGTCCACCCAAGCTTGTTCCCCGTTGTTTATGGACGGACGAGGGCTCTTGGGAAGGGTAAAGGGTTCGCGACATTGGAGAATTGTATTGCGAGGTGTGGCGAAGGCAACGTGTTAGAAAAGCAGAAGGCTCCAGATAAGAGGTACAGCGCAGATTTTCAATGGTTGCCTTGCGAAGTGGACATTTCGGAAGGTAATGGGCAGGCAAGGTGAGACCTCCTTTATTCTATTCATACATAACGGATCTCTGATGATTATAGAATTACAAGTTACATCAACAATCTCCATCCAAAGAAACATAAAGACCTTTACCACATCATTGACAAGATCATCACTGCTTCGATTCCCCTGTGGAACAAAACTCTCGCGCCACTGGCTCATCTCTGGTACCACAAAAACTGTGCCGAGGATATCCTCGACAGGTACATGTATCAACCCAACGGGGAGTTGTCAGACAAACGTGCTGTGATCTTATGTATCCCCTACATCGGCAGTTTAACATTTTACTTTTTTTGGCTTGTGCAAGTGGCTACAAGTGGGAAAACATAGAAAAGCGACAAGACAAAAAGCCCAGTCCAATTTCTCGAAAAGCTGAATTTCTCACTTCTACCAAAAAGTTAAAAAAGTGAAAAAAAGCTGAGAAAAAGTCAAAGACGTCGAAAGAGAAACCAAATGGAAATAATGTAAATTAGTATAACAAGCCGATTCAATTCACAATATACTACGCATTTTTTTCCGGCTATGTCGCAAATTACCTGGTGTGATTTTGGCTATAGAACAGAAGAATTAGTAATGTAAGTGAAAAGAAGAGACATATTAATGGTACCTCTTGATAATACTTTTCACTCAATCCTTCACATGGTCCCAAATTGACAGTGACAGCTGTGTGAAGAAAGAATGGGTATTAACAAACACCCGGAGCTGGGAGGCAGCCAGCCACAACAGCACAGCGCCTACTAGTGACAAATGTGAAAAGGGGTTGGAAAAGAATAGAGAGTGATGAGATTAACGTGCTTACCATATGCAATGGGAAGTTCCCAGCCCCCAAGTTAGCCCATGAGGAGATACCTCAAGGCAGGATGGAATCAAGATGGAGCATGGAGCAACGTTCACAGACGTTGACGTGGAAGTTGGGAAAGCTGGGTGTGACGGATCACTTGTTCAACTTGGTCGGAGTCTGAAACGAGTGATGGTGACATGTCAACACGTCTTGGCCCTCCTTCCTCTTCCTTTCCATCATAGGACCCCAGTCAATAGCAGAAACGGTCTGGTCCTGATCCGGACAAAAAATTTGGATTTTTGCAAATCGGCCGGGAGCCAGTCCGGACAGAAAGTGACCAAACGTTGAAACTAGCCAGAACCCCAGCCCGGACAGGATTGCTCAGGGCACATACACCCTCAGGCAGCAATCCGGACAGAAGGTCTCTTAGCTGAGTCGTGAAGCGCACGATATGGCGTGTGCCACTCTTCCCTGAGAATGGGTGTTCGATCCTTGCACTAAACATTTTGTGCACTGTCCTTACTTTTCACGTGTTTTTGTAGTTGTTAAACTTATGCTCAA
>NW_001890101.1:4611-6389 GCF_000143565.1 Laccaria bicolor S238N-H82 | reverse complement strand
CACATGTAACCCATTGGTCATCATAGCATGCCCTGTTATTTTGATAGTGCCGAGAGCTAATTGAGGACACAATATCTTATTGGTCGGATGGATAGTTACAGCCCAGATCTATGCTGGCTATCAATGCTATGACTTACTCTGGGTTACTACAGTTCAATTAGTGACTAGTAACATTTGAGGACTGCAAATCTATCCATATCAATGTAAGAGTTTGAGTGTAAAAGTGCCTCGCACATCAAGCGTCACTTTGTTGTCAATATGGGTAGACCTGAGTAAATGACCATCATAGTAACTCAACAAAAGGCCACCCTTCGTTGTCGATTGTCTCCTTCGCATACACTCGTTATCCGTCCGTGCAGAAACTCCTCTATACGCCCCGCAGCCAGCCAGCTGTCATTTCTCGTTGTCGTCAACAGCGTCGTCAAGAGGCATTGCGCACCGACTATGCTGTTTGATGAAGGTTAGTGAACATTTGTGATTCTGGTGTTTATGGTGTGTACTTCCACGTTTCAGCAAAAGGCCGCCACACGGCCAGCGGACTACACCATCGTAGCTTCGAGCAGTGAATCTTTTTGAACACTTGTCAAGTGGAGGACGAGGGTGGTGCGAAGCGCTGCTTGGAGTTCTATTATAACATGAAGTGGGTGATTCACGGTTGACGTACCTTGACCGATTAGCGTGTCCTGGCTCCGTTTATCGTCTTTCGAACCATATCCTCCCACTTCCTGAGAGCACTAACGGTGCCCATTATTCCACTCTTCATCGCCCACCGAAACGCTCGTTGGATTGTATCTGTGCAACACCAACAAGAGCACGGTCTTCTCCTTGCGAGTGACGACGATCAAATGCGACCGAGGATCTTGCGACATGCAGAGTAGGTTTCCCAGCTGTTGTGTATGGGTTTGTTGGCTTGGTGAAGTGCGAACACTCGGAGTCAGTCGAGGGAGATGAGACCAGGTGTGCCATGGTAGTTGAAGCTGTGAAGGATGAATGCACGATACCCAACGCGACGTATGTGCGTACTCACATTTTTTAGAAGACCACGCATCCGCGTAGTCTAGACTCTATCCATCCATTCCCCACACTCCTGCGTCCTCCGAACATGTTTACGCCTTAGATTGCAAGTCGAGTCTTCGTGCATGCGTTATCGGTTTGTTGTAGCCTTAGGTATTGAACATGGTATTAAAACGAAATCTAAGAACTCTGTGGTTTGTAGTAGCCTGAGATTCATCGACAATATATTAGCTGCTGGTGTAGTGGTAACTATCGATAACTAATGAAAGGAAGGTAAAATCATAAGCCCTGGAGTTCGAATCCCACTCAATGCAGACATTAGAAAAGTATACACTTCAAAATAAGACTATAATTGTAGACACATCACAACACGCCATACGGACCTGCGGTTGTTTCCTGATACAGTCCAAAGAGTGAGCCGTTTCTGCTTCTACTTTTCTCAAGCTACCAAGAGAGATCACATACATAGAACTATGTACAACTACAGGAATTTCAGTATATCAAACTACACGATATTTGTACATCAGTAATTGAGCATTTCAGTTTCCAGAGGTTTCTCAACCCAGGCAACCTCTGAAAACCGCAGAAAACCCGAAAACTTGGAGACTGAGAAACCTATGTCCCTTTTTCAGGAAACCTCATGGGGTGATACTTCAGGTGCAAAAAGCTAGGAAACCTGTCACAGTATATATATAATATGAAGTACAATCTATATACATGATATATCATACTACATACGTGTGTAATAAGATATGGGTACCAGG
>NW_001890101.1:1993-4235 GCF_000143565.1 Laccaria bicolor S238N-H82 | reverse complement strand
GCCGCTGGAGGCAGATGCGAGGCAACAATGATGGTGACAATGTACGATGTTGTCATTGTCTAGGCTCTTCCTCTGTGCCAATCCAGGTAAGCCTACATAAGTACTCCTCCCCATTCTCCTGTCTGACTCTGAATCCAGGTGCCACGTCGCTGTCAGCAACATGGCAACCAAATGGCGAACGACCAATGTCATTGTCGTTCATTGTCATCAGACCGACAACGCACAACTCGACAAACGACAGCGGCGGATCACGACCTCCTCATCAATCCGGTTGTGGACCTTGTATTCTTTGGTGTTGGTTGGGATCAGTTGCCCTTCTTTGGGGAACACTAGGAACTACTACCACCTGGAATCTACGTACTTGTAAACAAGCTATTATTAATGGAAAAATAGTTCTACACTGTAGATAGTTTTTAGGATTCTCAGGATTCCTGGTTTCTGGTTTCCTAGTTTCCAGAAACCTAGAAACCAGAGGAAACCACTGAAAACCCAGAATCTATTTTTCCATCTTACTGATGTAGTGATATGTATTTGTCAGCACCGCTACCACGAGCTATATTTCAGGGGGCTCTTGATGGTGCTACCAACGCTATCACGTCTACATACCCCAATATTGCAAGTCCATTTTTTCCTGATGCTTCATGCGCGGCCAGATCGTGTACAGACAAGAACAGCACGAATGGTTCCCTAACGTTTTCGGGTTAGAACAATATGGGCCAACATTCCAAAACGTTGGGGGTGTAGATATGCGCGAAGGCCAACTGTTGACCTTCCCCAACATTTTGCAGCATCAAGTTCAACCATTCGAGCTTGAAGATCGAACAAAGCCAGGTCACAGGAAAATTCTCGCGCTCTTCTTGGTCAATCCGAATATCAAGATTATCAGCTCTGCAAATGTGCCGTGTCAGAGAAAGGATTGGTGGAGGGAGGAAATTGGGTGTCAGGGTGGAATTGATGTGTGGCTTCCAAGGGAATTGGGAGATTTGGTTTTTGAAGAAGTGGAGGGCTTTCCAATTGGGATGGAGAAGGCGAAGAAGATGAGATTGAAGCTTATGAAGAAGAGGAAGGCATTTGTTCTGAGGGAAACGAAAGTTTTTGAGGAGGAGACGTTTTCGCTTTGTGAGCATTAACTTTAGGGTGGTTTTTTTGCTGCAACAAATTATACTGCGGATTGAAAATTCAGGGGATGTTTTGTTCTAATCTTCAATGATGGTGACAATTTACTTTGTAATTTCGAGAGTACAATGATGAAACGGACCGAAAGAAGAGAAAAAACATGTGAAGACCCGGAGCCTTCGGGTTGAACTGCTATCAGTGCTACATAGTCTCCATGTCAGAACTCTCGTTTTCGCAAGCCTGTCTCTGCAAGATAAGATAAGATAATGAATTTGAAGGCACCACTCAGCTTCATCTCTGAAACTTTGAAGCATTATAAGTTACAGATCTTCAGGATGAACTAATGATATATCAAAGACGCGAATGCGAAGCTTGTGAGTTTTCTGATGTACCCTTGGAATTGCAATTGAATTGTAATCGATCGCGCCCAAGGGGGTTCAAGAATTTAAAAAAAGTAGCTGGGGTCGAATTTTTTTGTAAGGCCCTGTGTGCTTGACCTACCTACCTACGTAATCAGGCACATGCCTATATATGGAAATATGACATCATCATCATGATCGCTCTGATCCTCTAAGGCTTTGCATACCCAATTTCGTGGGGCTATCTCCAATGCAACACATTGTAGGTGGTACTAAAAAATAAGTGAGTGTAGTGATTAACTTGTACAAGACTGATACTCACCTGTTGAGTCTCACATCCAACCATTTTACCAAGCCATTGCATCCTGAGTGCAATACCACACCACACAGGCATCCGTTTAGAGTGTCTGATGTGTCGAAAGCATCAAGATGATTCAAGTTTTGAAATCAGGTCACACAGCATACCCATTGGTGTCAAGAACTGGTCTCTAACTGTTTTGTCAGTAAATTGTGATTGATTAAAACATTAGACAAAAATTTGATGAAGATTAGACTGTGAAAAACAATTTTGAAGCCAGAAATTGGGCTGGATATAATGAAATATAATAACCAGTCAAGATAATGTACTATACAATGATATTCTAGATGCAGGAATACTGTAAATCACCTTGTAAAACCAATTTAGGACTATCTTGTAGAGGGTTCCAAAAATCTTTTTTTCGGCCTATGGCCGACCTACCTACCCAACCCCCAGTCCAGCATTTAGA
>NW_001890101.1:0-1078 GCF_000143565.1 Laccaria bicolor S238N-H82 | reverse complement strand
CTTTATCAGACGTGATTGTGGTCGATTTTTTCCAGAGACTTCGGGACTCAATAGCCAATGTCTGCCATTGGCGAGTGATGGAGTCTCACCAGACTCGCTCTCTTCTTCCCATCCCAACTTGATTCCACACCAAACGAGGGACATTAGCGAAAACCAACTTTGGAAATCGACGAAAATCTCTCATTATACTTCCCCAGAAAACCAGGATTCCGGTGTTTCCCCCAATTTCCTCAATTAGACCGGTTTCAGCGGATTTGAAGGAAATTCTTGGGACATTCATAATGTATTTCACTGTCATTTCCCTCACATTTACAATGTATTTCAATGACATTTCCCTCACATTCACTAATTTTGGAACCATTTCATTCATGGGATTCATAAATTATACTGGCGACATATATTGCTCTACGAAATGACCAAGATGTCCTGCATCCAATCAGCATTCCACCTGCAATACACTTGCATTCAGCTTGCGGTACACTTGAGATACATCTGCGACACACCTGCGACACATTTAAGATACACTTGCGAGAGTTAGTATCCATTGCGAGACTTGCGTACACTTGCGTGCAACTTGCGCATCACTTGCGATACACCTGCGAGACCAATGCGAGACACACTTGCGAGAATCTGCGCACAAAATGGATGTTTGCGAGCCACCTGCGGTCAACTTGCGAGTAGGCATGAGTAAATAAGAACTAAAACTCTTGTGTAGAAAATTGAACACTGTATTCCAGACTCGTATCGCATAGCAGTGGCCACATTTTAAGTTCTCAAGTGAAGATTACATTTCTTTAGTTTAAATTTACTAAGTACTATGTTGTAGTAGACTATCTATCTGCGTGACACCTGCGATACCTGCGATCCTTTTTGATTATCTGCGAGACACTTGCGGTCACCTGCGAACGGGTGGTCCGCAAGTGACCGCAAGTGGCACGCAGATTTCTATATGCCCACTGGCGACTTCACGAGCTGCAAAATCATGTATCGTCAAGACCAGCACGATTGGCTTCCCGCAGTATTCGGGTGCACCCAGAACGGGCCAACGTTCCAGAATGTCGGGAGCGTAGATACGCGC
>NW_001890102.1:8181-9776 GCF_000143565.1 Laccaria bicolor S238N-H82 | reverse complement strand
ATCAACTTGGTCATTTAGAGGAAGTAAAAGTCGTAACAAGGTTTCCGTAGGTGAACCTGCGGAAGGATCATTATTGAATAAACCTGATGTGATTGTTAGCTGGCTTTTCGAAGCATGTGCTCATCCGTCATCTTTATCTCTCCACCTGTGCACATTTTGTAGTCTTGGATACCTCTCGAGGAAACTCGGATTTTAGAATCGCTGTGCTGTACAAGTCGGCTTTTCTTTCATTTCCAAGACTATGTTTTTATATACACCAAAGTATGTTTATAGAATGTCATCAATGGGAACTTGTTTCCTATAAAATTATACAACTTTCAGCAACGGATCTCTTGGCTCTCGCATCGATGAAGAACGCAGCGAAATGCGATAAGTAATGTGAATTGCAGAATTCAGTGAATCATCGAATCTTTGAACGCACCTTGCGCTCCTTGGTATTCCGAGGAGCATGCCTGTTTGAGTGTCATTAAATTCTCAACCTTCCAACTTTTATTAGCTTGGTTAGGCTTGGATGTGGGGGTTGCGGGCTTCATTAATGAGGTCGGCTCTCCTTAAATGCATTAGCGGAACTTTTGTGACCGTCTATTGGTGTGATAATTATCTACGCCGTGGATGTGAAGCAGCTTTATGAAGTTCTGCTTCTAACCGTCCATTGACTTGGACAATTTTGATAATTTGACCTCAAATCAGGTAGGACTACCCGCTGAACTTAAGCATATCAATAAGCGGAGGAAAAGAAACTAACAAGGATTCCCCTAGTAACTGCGAGTGAAGCGGGAAAAGCTCAAATTTAAAATCTGGCAGTCTTTGGCTGTCCGAGTTGTAATCTAGAGAAGTATTATCCGCGCTGGACCGTGTACAAGTCTCCTGGAATGGAGCGTCATAGAGGGTGAGAATCCCGTCTTTGACACGGACTGCCAGGGCTTTGTGATATGCTCTCGAAGAGTCGAGTTGTTTGGGAATGCAGCTCAAAATGGGTGGTAAATTCCATCTAAAGCTAAATATTGGCGAGAGACCGATAGCGAACAAGTACCGTGAGGGAAAGATGAAAAGAACTTTGGAAAGAGAGTTAAACAGTACGTGAAATTGCTGAAAGGGAAACGCTTGAAGTCAGTCGCGTTGGCCAGGGATCAACCTTGCTTTTTTGCTTGGCTTACTTTCTGGTTGATGGGTCAGCATCAATTTTGACTGGTGGAAAAAGTTCAAAGGAATGTGGCATCTTCGGATGTGTTATAGCCTTTGTTCACATACATTGGTTGGGATTGAGGAACTCAGCACGCCGCAAGGCCGGGTTTTTAACCACGTACGTGCTTAGGATGCTGGCATAATGGCTTTAATCGACCCGTCTTGAAACACGGACCAAGGAGTCTAACATGCCTGCGAGTATTTGGGTGAAAAACCCGAGTGCGTAATGAAAGTGAAAGTTGAGATCCCTGTCGTGNGGAGCATTGACGCCCGGATCTGACCTTTTGTGACGATTCTGCGGTAGAGCATGTATGTTGGGACCCGAAAGATGGTGAACTATGCCTGAATAGGGTGAAGCCAGAGGAAACTCTGGTGGAGGCTCGTAGCGATTCTGACGTGCAAATCGATCG
>NW_001890102.1:6884-8131 GCF_000143565.1 Laccaria bicolor S238N-H82 | reverse complement strand
ACTCGGATTTTAGAATCGCTGTGCTGTACAAGTCGGCTTTTCTTTCATTTCCAAGACTATGTTTTTATATACACCAAAGTATGTTTATAGAATGTCATCAATGGGAACTTGTTTCCTATAAAATTATACAACTTTCAGCAACGGATCTCTTGGCTCTCGCATCGATGAAGAACGCAGCGAAATGCGATAAGTAATGTGAATTGCAGAATTCAGTGAATCATCGAATCTTTGAACGCACCTTGCGCTCCTTGGTATTCCGAGGAGCATGCCTGTTTGAGTGTCATTAAATTCTCAACCTTCCAACTTTTATTAGCTTGGTTAGGCTTGGATGTGGGGGTTGCGGGCTTCATTAATGAGGTCGGCTCTCCTTAAATGCATTAGCGGAACTTTTGTGACCGTCTATTGGTGTGATAATTATCTACGCCGTGGATGTGAAGCAGCTTTATGAAGTTCTGCTTCTAACCGTCCATTGACTTGGACAATTTTGATAATTTGACCTCAAATCAGGTAGGACTACCCGCTGAACTTAAGCATATCAATAAGCGGAGGAAAAGAAACTAACAAGGATTCCCCTAGTAACTGCGAGTGAAGCGGGAAAAGCTCAAATTTAAAATCTGGCAGTCTTTGGCTGTCCGAGTTGTAATCTAGAGAAGTATTATCCGCGCTGGACCGTGTACAAGTCTCCTGGAATGGAGCGTCATAGAGGGTGAGAATCCCGTCTTTGACACGGACTGCCAGGGCTTTGTGATATGCTCTCGAAGAGTCGAGTTGTTTGGGAATGCAGCTCANAATGGGTGGTAAATTCCATCTAAAGCTAAATATTGGCGAGAGACCGATAGCGAACAAGTACCGTGAGGGAAAGATGAAAAGAACTTTGGAAAGAGAGTTAAACAGTACGTGAAATTGCTGAAAGGGAAACGCTTGAAGTCAGTCGCGTTGGCCAGGGATCAACCTTGCTTTTTTGCTTGGCTTACTTTCTGGTTGATGGGTCAGCATCAATTTTGACTGGTGGAAAAAGTTCAAAGGAATGTGGCATCTTCGGATGTGTTATAGCCTTTGTTCACATACATTGGTTGGGATTGAGGAACTCAGCACGCCGCAAGGCCGGGTTTTTAACCACGTACGTGCTTAGGATGCTGGCATAATGGCTTTAATCGACCCGTCTTGAAACACGGACCAAGGAGTCTAACATGCCTGCGAGTATTTGGGTGAAAAACCCGAGTGCGTAATGAAAGTGAAAGTTGAGA
>NW_001890102.1:2665-3460 GCF_000143565.1 Laccaria bicolor S238N-H82 | reverse complement strand
CACTATAAAAGACTACAAAAGTCACTACAAAACATCGGAATAGACTACAAAGTTAATAGATAGACTACAAACACTATAAAAGACTACAAAAGTCACTACAAAACATCGGAATAGACTACAAAGTTAATAGATAGACTACAAACACTATAAAAGACTACAAAAGTCACTACAAAACATCGGAATAGACTACAAAGTCAATACAAATCAACCATATCTCCCGGAAAACCCCCCAAATCCACCCCCCCTTGGCAGTACCCTCCAAAAGGGCGATGTTATGCTTCTCCACTATACCCCACGCACCCACCCATGAATTTACAGACCGATCCGACGTGAAAAATTTAGATCGCGATATAGTGGACACCTATCTTCACGCCTCGCGTGAAATGGGCACAACGCGACCAAACAAGTGAGGTTTCCATATACATGGGAGAAAGCAAGATTGGAACGTGCTCAACAGGTGTTTACACACCTGTTTTTGACGCTTTTCATTCTGTTTTTCAACCTGGATGAAATACTTGAGTACTGTGTCGGGTCAGATGGGTTTTTGGTTTGAACGCGAAGTCCTCCCTATGGATGAACACTGATAGCTTCTTAATGAAGTGATCGATTCCCTAAGGTTGAAGTCAGTAGCCAGTAGAGTTGAAACCTTTCTTAGCTTTGAAAGTGAAGGTTTCCTCGGTTTGCGGCGAAAGCTTATCCCCTTGAGTCTGAAACCCTCATCATTAAAAGTGAAGCCATACCGACATGAGAAATGGTGTTTGCACCAGCAGAGGACCGTGACAAAGAGATTGAATG
>NW_001890102.1:1701-2600 GCF_000143565.1 Laccaria bicolor S238N-H82 | reverse complement strand
CCCTAACCCCTATTTTGAATCACCATTGACTCTGTAACGGTGTTTGAAGTCCATCTATTGACTTTGAAGTCTATTTTCGACGTTTGTATTGACTTTTTGTAGTCTTTTCTGATGTTGAAGTTGTTTTGAAGTTGAAATAAAGTGGCTTATAGGGAGTGCAGAAACATTCCAGATATCCACGGCCATAGGACTCTGAAAGCACCGCATCCCGTCCGATCTGCGCAGTTAACCAGAGTGCCGCCTAGTTAGTACCACGGTGGGGGACCACGCGGGAATCCTGGGTGCTGTGGTTTTGCTATTTTTTTTGGAAAAATTGGCACGCGATATAGTGGACACCTATCTTCACGCCTCGCGTAAAACAGGCACAACAAGACCAAACAATGGGGTTTGCCTAATGTAAGAGGGAAAGGTCTGAATGAAAACAATACAAAGGCAAACTTGAATGAATGGATGGCAGAAAGAGGGCTTTCATGGCGGGGGGACTGTATGTTGGGCCCTTGTCTGCATGGAAGCTCAGTGAAGTGCAGGTCTGAATAGCCCTGCTGTGTGGGGATTGGACCCAGCTTGGGGCCAAGGGTTTCTATTCTAACCCTTGGGATCAAGCTGGGCTCAAGACCATATGGTTTTTTGGGTTACAGAGTTATGCATGAGGAGGCTGAAGAAGACTTGAGGGCAGGCAAGAGGAGTTGAAGAAAGTGATAGATATGAAGACTAGAAGATAAAGAGAAGCTATTAGCTAACCCTGATTCTATTGACTTTTGTAGTCTTTTCTGATATTAACAAGTGTTTATAGTCTTATATTCTGATGTTTTCTGATGTGTGAAGACCGAAGTACTANACCCTAACCCTAACCCAATCCTCTCCAAATGTCACCTAACTCCTACCCTAGCCCTAACCCT
>NW_001890102.1:759-1651 GCF_000143565.1 Laccaria bicolor S238N-H82 | reverse complement strand
GCGGAGAACATGACTATAGAAAAAGACTACCAAAGTGAATAGAAACGTTTGTAAAAGTGAACAGTGGAGTAAGTCAGAAAAGTCCTCTAAGTCGAAACCCTAACCCTAACCCAACCCTAAGAACTACAAACCCTAACCCCTATTNTGAATCACCATTGACTCTGTAACGGTGTTTGAAGTCCATCTATTGACTTTGAAGTCTATTTTCGACGTTTGTATTGACTTTTTGTAGTCTTTTCTGATGTTGAAGTTGTTTTGAAGTTGAAATAAAGTGGCTTATAGGGAGTGCAGAAACATTCCAGATATCCACGGCCATAGGACTCTGAAAGCACCGCATCCCGTCCGATCTGCGCAGTTAACCAGAGTGCCGCCTAGTTAGTACCACGGTGGGGGACCACGCGGGAATCCTGGGTGCTGTGGTTTTGCTATTTTTTTTGGAAAAATTGGCACGCGATATAGTGGACACCTATCTTCACGCCTCGCGTAAAACAGGCACAACAAGACCAAACAATGGGGTTTGCCTAATGTAAGAGGGAAAGGTCTGAATGAAAACAATACAAAGGCAAACTTGAATGAATGGATGGCAGAAAGAGGGCTTTCATGGCGGGGGGACTGTATGTTGGGCCCTTGTCTGCATGGAAGCTCAGTGAAGTGCAGGTCTGAATAGCCCTGCTGTGTGGGGATTGGACCCAGCTTGGGGCCAAGGGTTTCTATTCTAACCCTTGGGATCAAGCTGGGCTCAAGACCATATGGTTTTTTGGGTTACAGAGTTATGCATGAGGAGGCTGAAGAAGACTTGAGGGCAGGCAAGAGGAGTTGAAGAAAGTGATAGATATGAAGACTAGAAGATAAAGAGAAGCTATTAGCTAACCCTGATTCTATTGACTTTTGT
>NW_001890102.1:0-709 GCF_000143565.1 Laccaria bicolor S238N-H82 | reverse complement strand
TAAAAGACTACAAAAGTCACTACAAAACATCGGAATAGACTACAAAGTCAATAGATAGACTACAAACACTATAAAAGACTACAAAAGTCACTACAAAACATCGGAATAGACTACAAAGTTAATAGATAGACTACAAACACTATAAAAGACTACAAAAGTCACTACAAAACATCGGAATAGACTACAAAGTTAATAGATAGACTACAAACACTATAAAAGACTACAAAAGTCACTACAAAACATCGGAATAGACTACAAAGTCAATACAAATCAACCATATCTCCCGGAAAACCCCCCAAATCCACCCCCCCTTGGCAGTACCCTCCAAAAGGGCGATGTTATGCTTCTCCACTATACCCCACGCACCCACCCATGAATTTACAGACCGATCCGACGTGAAAAATTTAGATCGCGATATAGTGGACACCTATCTTCACGCCTCGCGTGAAATGGGCACAACGCGACCAAACAAGTGAGGTTTCCATATACATGGGAGAAAGCAAGATTGGAACGTGCTCAACAGGTGTTTACACACCTGTTTTTGACGCTTTTCATTCTGTTTTTCAACCTGGATGAAATACTTGAGTACTGTGTCGGGTCAGATGGGTTTTTGGTTTGAACGCGAAGTCCTCCCTATGGATGAACACTGATAGCTTCTTAATGAAGTGATCGATTCCCTAAGGTGAAGTCAGTAGCCAGTAGAGTGAAA
>NW_001890103.1:6740-10232 GCF_000143565.1 Laccaria bicolor S238N-H82 | reverse complement strand
TTCGCGGTATACCAATCAGTGTCGAGGTCCGGGAAGTACGCATATCCATCGCCATCGTAAAGAACTCCTCGGAATAATGATAAGTTGTTTCGTGTTTGGAATGCCCGACGAAACCGTTGCTTGGCCAGTGTTGGATTGAACAGGGCTTGGGGAGGTCACCCTGGTGCTGAAGCTCTTCGGTTTAGCTCGCGTTCAGGTTTGTAGAATGCTGCGAACTCGTCGTCCGTCTCATCGTTTCGGTCCTCATGTGCGATCAGCCGGCTTCCTTTGACTTTGGTGGAAGGTGGGTCATAGGTCACGCGTGGTACCACGAGGACATTGATGAGTAAGGATGTGACCTCCCGAATGAAGGTGATATCTCCTTTGTAGATGCCGCGGTGCAGCCTCACCCAGGAATGATGCTTTGGTCGAAAGGTGTCGGGAAGAGTGAAGATGGAGGGGTTAGGATCCGGGATGTTGAAAGTCTTTGAGGCCAGCACGTTTGATATGCCGTTACAGACTTCGCGAATCATTTCTTTAGAACCACCTTCGAAAAAGACTCTGCCGGGTAGTGCCTTCCAACCAAAGACCGCTGGGGGTCGTAAGTGTGCAGAAAACCTCTCGTCCATGAGGCGCCGATGGATTCGAAAGACTATCTGCTCCTCATAACCAGGCTAAGTATAAAAGTTATTACAAAAATAACCCGAAGATGGGGTTACTTTTACCTTGACGACCACCGCCCATAAAGACACCTTTCCAATATCTTGGACATCTTCCCCAATATCTTGATGAGACGTGACACGCTCGAGAAAGCTTTCCCAAAAGGCGTCGTCATCAGACGGCATCAATGCTTCACGGAGAAGGTTTCGGTGTGCATCTGCCGAAATCGACTCGTCAATGTCTTCATCATCGTCGATAAGATCGTCTTTGAAAGAATTAGCACTGTACCAACTACAATTACAATCTATAATACACACCTTCGTCGCCGTCATTCTGATCGTCAGTCTCAGCCTCTGATACTTCAGCTTCGAGATCTAGGAATCCAAGGACTTCTGGCGACTATAGCATGATTAGCTTGATACGAAATCTCACAAAAATGAAAAGAACTTGCCTCAAGTTTTCTACGTTTCATTGGTCTCTCATTGTGTTTTGATGCCATGATTTCGTATTTACTAGCTATGCACAAATGTTTCTATCTGTTAGAGTCTACAATCTACAAGTATGGTGCACGGAAAGAGGAAAGAAGCCTGACGATAGTTTGCGGGCTGTTTAGCTTGATTGACTTTAGGGCCAGTCCACATGTCACTAGTAGCTACCACTCTTTATGATAAAGTACAGTCAAGTGCCTGCACCCTCACATCCACACTGCCTAAGGAATCTATGAAATGAGACACTCAGGCAAATGTTATGAAATGTATTTCATTTCTTTGCCAGTCCTTACTTCAATCCTGTCCTTCAATACTATTTCATTTCTCATGCCCACCATCATTTCATTCCCACCTGGTCTTCAATTTCATTGCCCCCCAGCCTTATTTCATTGCTGCCTGGCTTTCAATTTCATTGCCCCCAGCTATATTTCATTGCCCCCCAGCATATTTCATTGCAATTTCATTGCTGCCTAGCTTTCAATTTCATTGTCCCCACCTATATTTCATTACCCCCCAGCCATATTTCATTGCTGCCTGGCTTTCAATTTCATTGTCCCCAGCTATATTTCATTACCCCCCAGCCATATTTCATTGCAATTCATTGCTGCCTGGCTTTCAATTTCATTGTCCCCAGCTATATTTCATTACCCCCCAGCCATATTTCATTGCTGCCTGGCTTTCAATTTCATTGTCCCCAGCTATATTTCATTACCCCCCAGCCATATTTCATTGCTGCCTAGCTTTCAATTTCATTGTCCCCAGCTATATTTCATTACCCCCCAGCCATATTTCATTGCTGCCTAGCTTTCAATTTCATTGTCCCCAGCTATATTTCATTACCCCCCAGCCATATTTCATTGCTGCCTGGCTTTCAATTTCATTGTCCCCAGCCATATTTCATTGCCCCCCAGCCATATTTCATTGCTGCCTGGCTTTCAATCTCATTGCAATTTCATTGCCTCCCAGCTTTATTTCAGTGCAATTTCATTCCTGCTTGACCTCCAATCTCATTACCCCCTTTCCATTCACATGATGATTACATCAGCCAAGCACAAAGAATTTGCAGAAATGCCAGACCATCACCATAAGACCAATGTATTCTCTATGTATTGTTTATATCATGTACTGATATTGAAGGGGATATTGACTATGAAAAGCAAGGTTAACAAATATTGATGAGCCACGACGAAGAATCTCTTAAGTACAATAACGATGTAGTCACGTGACGTGGTAGCTACGTGTGAGGTCACAAAATTTCACCAGAACTACCAAAAAGCATGTTGAATGCTCCAGTCAACGACAACTAGGAAAGACAATTGTTAACAAGCAAAGAGGTAATACAGGAAAATGGCATACCTCTCACAGCATGTTGAATACTATACCTATATCCAGTCAACGACGGCTAGGAAAGGCAATCATTAACAAGCAACGATCACGGTAACACTGGAAAATAGCATACCTCCGTTTCTGCAGAGGCTGATCTTCCACCTCATTGCCCTGACAGTCATCATCACGGTGCCGCTTCTGAACGGTCAATGCGAGAGAATCCTGACCATCCGTCATCTGCCGGATAACCCAGGAGAGGTCATCCACGACAGCCCATGCATTGGCATCACGTTCGTTTTGCTGGCTCTTGATCCACCACGAAAGACCCATCACCACAACGTAAATGCCTGATGTGCCCCCTTTCTTCAAAGCCACCCACGTTTCGGCCTTCGGAGTTTCGCGAACAAGGTCGAGTGGGCCGTTTGCACCTTGGAACTGGCGCCAGGAAGGCTGGAGTCCTCCCCACCATTCCATAAAGTGAGGACCATACACATCTTGCTTGATGGAAGGAACGACGTCCTTCTTCTTGCTTCTAACCCAGTCGGAGATCTCTTGTGGTCGCGATTTCGTCGACAGATTCTGGTTGTCAAAGTGAAAGATCAGCTATTGTTTAACTGACAAGAAATATTGGAAACTTACACCATTCGCGGGATGACCAAACTTCTCAAAACCGACAAGATTTGTCACCAAATCCTGCCACACTCGATCCGCGGCTACACCACGCAGGTAGCCAATCATCAGAACGAGATACGATGGTAACTCGCTGTCATCGGTGTCACTATTGCGTTCGCCGCCGGTGGGTTTCTCTTGAGCAGGTTCCGTTGACTGATGAGCGAGATCTCCGCCGATATTGGATGGACCACCAATAGGACATGTCAGTTCACTCGAAGCGGGTTTCTCTTGAGAAAGTTCCGTTGGCTGACGGGCGAACTCTCCGCCGATGTTGGATGAATCACCAACGGAGATTGGAGTGGCGGGGGAGAGGGTAAGAGATGTCGTATGGGCGAGATCCAAGCCACTTTCGCAGGTGCGAAAACCG
>NW_001890103.1:0-1116 GCF_000143565.1 Laccaria bicolor S238N-H82 | reverse complement strand
ATGAAAACAAAACCAAATAACATGATTTCAGTAAATTCAGAAAGCTAAAAGAAAGGGCTACAATTATTGTATCGTGGGAAAAATGACCAAAAAAGGAAGGTGCATCCCGTACTATAAGAATCAGATATAGACTACCAAGTTTACTGATAGACTACAAAAAAGTCGGACTTAGACCTCACAGTTTACTGATACACTATAAAAGACTACAAAAGTCGAAATTAGACTACAAAGTTTACTAATACACTACAAAAGACTACAAAAGTCGAACTTAGACTACAAAAGTGTGGACTTAGACTACATAGTTAGGGTTAGAGTCAAAAGGTTATCTTGACTACAAAGTTTGTAGTGTGCGCTTTTTCATTAAAAAAGTTTGTAGTGTCCGCTTTTTGAGACTACAAAAGTTGTAGTGTTGCGCTTTTTCATTAAAAAAGTTTGTAGTGTCCGCTTTTTGAGACTACAAAAGTTGTAGTGTTGCGCTTTTTCATTAAAAAAGTTTGTAGTGTCCGCTTTTTGAGACTACAAAAGTTGTAGTGTGCGCTTTTTCATTAGAAAAGTTTGTAGTGTCCGCTTTTTGAACTACAAAAGTTTGTAGTTGACATGTAGTTTATGGTGTCCTTGGCCCTATCTATGTTATGGGGATGAGGTTGAAGGATTGCCATCATATTGCCAGTGCTGCAGCATTAGTATTTGACATCATGCATAAGTTGTCTTTCACATTAGGAAAGGCCATTCTATGTCTTTCATATTGATACCTACTGTCCTATCTCAAGACATAATTGCAAGCTCATTGACATGACATGACCAGTTTTTGACATCATGACCAAGTTTGCCTTTTATGCTGTCTGCTTTCACATTGATAACTACTGGCCTGTCCCAAACATAGTCAACTTTGATACAGGTCTTTGAGGGCTGTAGGATGATGGGCTGATTCATCCTTTGAGGTGTCTTGAAGACAGGTCATGTTGTAAGTTGACCATGTATTGAGTAGATATCAACATGAATAGCCTTCTCTAGCTTGAAAGCCAACTTGGGCATGATGTGAGGAACTGATGATGTGGCAATAGCAATATGTAAAGTCATGTCAATCCTTCAGCCATATCCCCATATGAACTTACA
>NW_001890104.1:8547-10362 GCF_000143565.1 Laccaria bicolor S238N-H82 | reverse complement strand
CTCTCATTTGTGGCTCCATTGGGGTGTCAAACTGGAATTGATGGTTCTGTTGGGGATGTCTCTGTCAGGGTGTTTGACATTGAGATTGAAGGCGCCACAGGGGATGTTTCCATTGGGGTGTTTGACATTGAAATTGAAGGTGCCGCAGGGGATGTCACCATCGGGGTGTTTGAGGTTGAGATTGAAGGCACTGCAGGGGATATCACTGTCGGGGTGTTTGACATTGAAATTGAAGGTGCCACGGGGGATGTCTCCATCGGGGTGTTTGACATTGAAATTGAAGGTGCCGTGGGGGATGTCACCGTCGGGGTGTTTGAGGTTGAGATTGAAAGCGCCGCGGAGGATGTCGCCGTCGGGGTGTTTGAGGTTGAGATTGAAGGCGCCGCGGGGGATATCACCATCAGGGTGTTTGACATTGAAATTGAAGGTGCCACGGGGGATGTCACCGTCGGGGTGTTTGACATTGAAATTGAAGGTGCTGCGGGGGGATGTCACCATCGGGGTGTTTGAGGTTGAGATTGAAGGCGTCGCAGGGGATATCACCGTTGGGGTGTTTGACATTGAAATTGAAGGTGCCGCAGGGGATGTCTCCGTTGGGGTGTTTGTCATTAAAATTGAAAGCACCACAGAGGATGTTGCCATCAGGGTGTTTGAGGTTGAGATTGAAGGCACTGTTGGCAATGGCCCCATCAGGGTGTTTGACATTGAAATTGAAAACATGACCTCCACAATATGGTCATCTGTGGCATGATCTTGAATACGTCAAGTTAGCAGAGCACTTTATTGACTGTGGCAGAGCATTTGATTGACACTGACAGGGAATTGAGAATTCAAAATGTTGACTCCCGCGGGGCATTTGATTGACTCCGACGGGGCATTCAAAATTCAATATGTCAGCTCTGGCGAAGCATTTATTCAAGATAGAGGAGTCAATCCACTACAGCATTTTTAAGCTGGTGCCCAGATCATCCATCCATGTGAACTGAAACATGCAATGGCTTGGAATATGTGATTTGCAGAAACAAGAAATATATTGTCAAGAAATCAACACACAATATTGATGAAAGGTCCTGCTAGTAGCCATGACAAATCCTCATAATACAAAAGAAAGATCCACTGAATTGGAGGTCAGATAGTTGATGTGTGCACCATTTAGTTTTTAGAAGTAGAACAACTCTGGCAGCCCACCTTACCAAATATGGGCCAGCGGCAACCTAATATGGAAGGAGCGCATTATTCACACACCATCTGAAACTACACACTGCACCGCGCTCATTGGCGATGCAATGCGCCAACAAAACAAAGACATTGGGGGGATCCCAGAAAGGAATAGAATCATTTGGAATAGTTTTCTCAGTGATTGAAGAAGTTTTTGTGAACAGACCTCGGAAAGAGCTATTTGGTGCATGAATCTTTATACAAACCAGTTGCACAACATGCCATTTTGCATACATCAAGTTATATTTTTTTTTCTTCCCTCACAACTGCTTCCCCCACCTATCTGAATTGATTCTAAAGTATGTAGGCTATATTTGGGGAAAGTATGGGAGCATTTCAACAAGATTTAGATAGTGAAAGGAAATAAGAAAGAATGTGGTTTCATGTTTAGAGTCATATTTTCACCCTTTCAAGCTCCAGCTCCCCCAAACCATCAGAAAACTGCTTCGGAGCAGGGGATATATATTCTGCCATATGTTAACTATGTATAAGAAAGGCTCAGATGTTGAGATTTGGTAGCAAAGTATACAGAAAAGTCAACAATATCATGTTGCGAGATATTTCATGCATTCAACCTCATTTCTCCACCATGTGCAT